>NW_021318846.1:1433538-1451865 GCF_001605985.2 Dendrobium catenatum
TTTTTTTTTCGTAAGGGTACGCTTAAAATTCTTCTACTTGTAATTTTAAATAAAAATTTTTTAGGCTCACATAAAACTCTAACGATCTAAGAAGTAAGCTCGGGACCGCCGAGAGTCAGCATAAGCATATTATAACTTTCTCTTTCTTGTTAGGCACCTCCCTACCTGCGGGTTCTGGCATACCACTTGACCTATGAGGGTGCAGTTCTTTCAAAGGGAAGTTGTGCAATCTCTAGGGAAAAAACCTATTTTGTAAGCCTAATTTTAAAACTGCTTCATATTCATTTTATGCATTTAAGTCAATTAGCACTGATTGCATTAGATACAAATTAAAAAAATGAGTCTAAAATATTAATTGTATTTCTAGACATTTTTTACCCTACATAAGTTGAGGGGCTAATTAGGATCTGTCTTAGATGTCGGCCCTCAATTCCTTAAAACTTAAACAACATCCCTACCCATCTTTCATAAGAGACTGGATACATGGTTTTAAAGCGCCTAGGTGGTTAGCTGGCTCCCTAATCCAGGCTGGGATAAGTCTATATTTGCTCTTCATTAGTTAGGTTCGGGTCACTATTTTTTTTAGTACCCAAATTAGATTTAGGTTTTGAGACAGATTCTTTTTCGATCTTTAGTCCTCTCCCTTCGGGAATATAATCCCAATTTTCTAATAAAATATCAACTTAAACATAAATTTCATTTTTAAAATGTAAAGCCCAACATAAGATAGACTGAGGTTTCCTCTGAGCTTCTCAGAATTCGGCTCCTCCTACTTTTTCTCCTTTGACTTGCTAATAAATGTTCAACATTGAACTTTCTCCTTGAAAACTCTTTACTTCTATTTTCTTATCTTTTACTTTGTAGTCAAAAGAGTATGAAATCACTGTTTTAATCAAGAGTTTTGTTAGGAGTATCCCTCCTAGGATGTAATTAACTATAGGGGCTTGCTTCTATAGGTATTTGAGAACTCCAAACTAAAATAAACCTTGTTTTATTCATATCAAATAAGGGAAAAATCTTTGGGAACGTAGATGTCTTTAAAAACTTCATTTCTAATCTTAAATATACTTGTAGGATGTTATATTATCTTTTCAGATAATGTAATGTCCTATTTGTTATATTCAATTTTAGAAATGATGAATTTTATAAAATTCATTCTTGCTTTTGGATGTCTTGAAGAATGTTATGTTCGTCTTTTAAGATGATACAATATTCTCTTTGCTATATCTAAATAAAAGAATGAATAAATTTTTCAAAAAGCTTATTTCTATTTTTAAACACATTCTTTAGAATTTCATATTCATCTTTCGAGATGATATGTTATTTTTTGAATCGTGTTTGATCATAGAAATATTAATTTTCAAAACCCTATTTTGATATTGAATCCATTATAGAATATTGTGTCAGTCTCCTGAGATTGTACTTTATTCTTAATGCAGTATTTGATTACAAAATAGGAGAAATCAAAATATGTGTGGTGATATATAATTTTTCCCACCAAGATTTTTCTGGTGACTCCGCTGGGGATCAATCCTCTCTCCATCTTTAGATGTGTGTTATACCCTTTAATCGGTAATATACTTGTGCTTATCATAGGTTTTAACTACCTTTCTTCCTCCGGTTCTTTTATTCATTTCATTCTTGAATAATTTGGTCGGTATCTAAAAAATTTTAGAGGTCTTATTTTGGATCCCGTTAGAAAACTAACAAGGAGCTCCTTTACAATGGCTTTTTTTTTTTGTAAAGAAAATTCCTGTGTGCTAATTCGAATGTTGTAGTTACATTTTTCTTGTAGCTTGAAGTTTGACTTAGCAATGGGTCCAAAATCACTTTGCCCAATCTTTAGTAATATGTATAGTTACTTCTCTTAGTAACTTAATGTATTATTTGGATTGGGTCTAAAAACTTTTAAGTCTTCAAAAATTTAAACTTCTCCGTGTTCTAGTCAACATGTTACATTTATATATTTTTATAACTCAATATGTGGCTATACAAATCTTAAGAATTTTGAGCTTTTAAAATTTTTCTAATCTTAGGAATGAATAATTATTGGTTGATATATTGAAAGTTTGAAAATCATTCTAAATTCCCTCACCTTTAAACCTTCTTGTAGGTTAAAGTTTAATATGCCTAGAAATCCTATTTCTTAAGAGTACTACATGGATACGATGATTTTTCCTCTGCCATGTGGTTTAACTTTGATAGATTATGGATCTTAAAGAATTAGATAAAGATAAATGACATAATCAATTATACAAAAGCCTTTGTTTACCATATGAGGTTTTCTCTTATAGTGATATTTTTAAATCAAATCTTAGCTAAGTTTATTCTTGGCTTTATCACTCCATTTGAGAAAACTTGTGAGAAATTCTTATTACGATTGATCATCTTAAATTTCATTTGAGTCAAAAACTTAGGACAATTTAAGTTTCTTTATTAAGGTTAACCCATGATATGGTTAACATTCCATTTATCATGTGGCTTTCCCTCAAAATTAATTAACACATCTTGAATTGATACTAAGTTAGTCAATTTCATAACATCTTTGACAATTTCCTTCTTCAGTAATAAAATAAATAAATAAATTATTATCATATTTGGGTTCACCCATTATGATATCCATAAATAACTTCTTTTGAATTAAGATTTATGTCAAATTGAAATTGGAGGAAGTGGAAGTATTATTCATCTTCTTATCGTTATACATCTCATAGGCATCTTGTGAATTGATGAACTTATTTTATAATTATCTTAGCTAAGTTGTTTATTCATAATATAGGACCGGGTCCAATTTGTAAATAATTTTCCTTGTATAAGAGGGTTAATTTTTTTTTTACTCTTATACTTGGAAGATGATTTTACAACTGAAATAATCATTTCAAGATTTAAAGGAAGCCTCCTTATAAAAAAAAATGAAAAAGAAAAAGAAAAAAGAAGAAGAAAATAAAAGAAAAAGAGGGATATATTCATTAAATGTGTAGCAAAAAAAAAAAAGGTGGCTTCCCTTTCTAAATCTTGAATATCAAAGGACCTATTCATCCTTTAGTATTTTTAACACTTGACTTTGAGATTTCAAAATTTTGGTTCATCATCAAGCATTGATGTTCTATTGGATGTAAAATATATATCATCTACAAGATTTTGAGATATTGAATTTCTACCTCCAATTTGATTCTCTTTTGATATAATTCTGAATTCAAAAAAAATGAAGAAGGAAACTCCAGTTTAGTTTATAGGGAAATATTGATTTGGGTTCACAAAATCTAAATTCCGAGACCTCTCTAATTGAGTAGGTCAGTTCATATTTTCAAATCATTATCAAGAAAAATCACATAGATGATCAATCGAAATGGAATTGTAATGGTGTTGGTTGTGCATTATTAGGTTTCACATATCTAACCTAATTGAGATGTATAAACAAACTATGATCCAAAAATCTTTAACTCTCTTTTGGACATCTTCCAATTTGAATGAGATTCTAGACAGGGTCCTGATGCTAGATGACCTATAGTGATATTTATGGATATAAAAACCACATTCTTTGGATTCAAAATTTTGAAAATGAACTAAAGGACATCCCTTTGTTGATTTTGAGATAATTGTCTAATATTCTCATTCACTATGAGTAAATGTCATGTCAAAATTTAAATCTATTATTAATTGAACTAGGCTGTTAGAACATGAGGGGTTCTATCCTTAGTGATGTTAATGATATTTTTTGTTTGAATCTTTGTCAAATGCCAAATCAAAATCAAGCTAATATTTGACTAAGTCCTTAATTGACTAATCTTGGATGTTAGAATTGGAGGATTCTATTCCTGGTAAAGTTTATGGTCAAAAAGATATAAAATTCAATTCACGGTATATCTTTTAATGATATTTTTTGTTTGAATCTTTGTCAAATGCCAAATCAAAATCAAGCTAATATTTGACTAAGTCCTTAATTGACTAATCTTGGATGTTAGAATTGGAGGGATTCTATTCCTGATAAAGTTTATGGTAACTTCGTCAAAAAGATATAAAATTAAATTCACGGTATATCTTTATCATAAACTAGATTCGGTTGTTAGAGCCTAAACAACTCTATCCCCATTTCTTTTTATAGCATTGAAATTCAAAATATTTTGAAACTACAATTTTCTTTAAAGGAAGTTGTTAAGTTTTAACTTTTGATTGAAATTGTTCTAGTCATATTCAAACTATTTAATTTAGAGGGAGTCAACCTATTCTTTGTTGAGTTTTTTTGAATATTTTCTCATGTATTTTTCATTGGGTTAAGATGATTAAAATTTAAGCGACCACTTTCCAATATTATAAAAAAAAATTTATTATCAAATGAAAAATAAAACTTTTACTCCTTGTTGAAAATCAAACTTTTCTCAATCATTGTGAGTATTTGATATTCCTTAGTGTTTTCACTATAAATGTAGTTTGTGATGAAGGGAAATGATCCAAAGCTTTAAACAAATCAACTATACATCTAAATTCTAAATTCTGGCTTAAGCCCGCTCTTACGGCAGACAAACCTGATTAAATTTGTCTTTAGGTCTAAGTCCGCTTTTATGGTATCCTTTAGACTTCTGGTTTAAGTCCGCTCTTATGGCAGCCATCCTGTTTAAATCAGTCTTTAGGTCTTAAGTCTGCTTTAATGGTTTCCTATTGACTTTTTGGCTTAAGTTCGCTCTTACGGCAGCCAAACCTGATTAAATTCGTCTTTTGGTCTAAGTCCGCTCTTACGGCAGCCAATCCTATTTAAATCCGTCTTTAGGTATAAGTCCTCCTACGGCATCCTATTGACATCTTTTAAGTTAGGAATAATCATCCCTAATGGCATCCTAATCTTCATCCCGATGAGAAGTATAAGCATCCCTAGCAGCATCTTATCTTCGTTAAATTTTAAATCTTAAATCCGTCTTTAGGTATAAGTCCTCCTACGGAATCCTATTGACTTCTTTGAAGTTAGGAATAAGCATCCCTAGTGGCATCCTAATCTTCGTCCTGAGGAGAAGTATAAGCATCCCTAGCGACATCTTCTCTTCATCCTATTAACATTCTCGAAGTTAGTCTTCATTTATAAAGAAAGTTTCAATCATATCAAAATCAAATTCAAAATTCCTATTCGTGCCAAACCACATTCAACTTTTTCAAATCTTAACTTCACTAAATAATACTAATATTTTTAGTTATTATTTACTAAAGCCATCAATGCCAACATCAACTTCAAAATCACTGAATCAACTCAAAATTCTATCAACTTTATCTAGATTTTCTATCAATTCTCAAAATCCCTTCAATTCATATACTCAGACTTTCAACATCAAATTTGGATCTAGTTGATCATTTCGGTCAACACCAATACACACGATAAACTTTGACAAGTTTATCATGCCTATTGGGGGTCCATTTATTGACCTCATTATTCAAGGTCAATTTCCCCGGACTCAATTGTAGCACCTAGGTCTTCGTAGCCTAGAATAGACGTCACCCATAGAATTTCCCTTAGGTGGATGCCCACTGACGTAGCGTTGACTCGACCCTCTAATTCAACATCAAATCAACTCGTCTCGAACCATTAAAATCAATTTTTTTTAAATGAAATCTGAAGCTTTCTAATAAATTTCTTAATAATAACTTAAACTAAAACAAATTAAATGAAATTAGGGCCGGTCTAACCAACACCCACCACCCCATGTATCCAACAGTTCCGAAATTCCCCATCTCTTCCTCTCTGTAATTCGCAAACCTGCCTCCCCCACTTACCCGCTTTGCTCACTCTCTCTGCAGTTCGCAAAACTGAATGCCATCTCTCCCCCAAATTTGGAACTCCTCATCTCCCTCTACTTTGGCATTCGCATGAAATACACTCCAATCCCTCGTCCTCGCTCTTGCAGTTCGTGAACCCCCAACCCGACACTCCCTCTCCCTCTCAGCAGTTCCAAAAATCCCCAAGGAAGAATAAGAATCTCCAGCCTTGTCTCCCTCTCTCGATCTCGTGAGAATCCCTAGACGAAGCTCCTGTTTGTCTGTCTTCCTAAGTTTTGCATGGCTAGCCCAGGTTTGAGCCCCTCTTCCTCTCTGACCTGCTCTCTCGCCAATTTGTCCGACCCGATACAAGCAGCCTCCATGATTTTTGGTAATTTCTTCTACATCCTCATCTATATTCTTCTTTGTTGATTAGGGAAGTGAATGCTATGGGAAGTGATTATCTAAAGTGGAAATATTAATGTTGATTTCGTACCTTAAGATTTTATTGTTATATCTTGAAGAAAAGAGTAGAGATTTGGCATGTGAAATATTTTGAAATGGTAGAATAACTTTGCATCAATGGTTTTCTTGCTTAGAAGCACTTTTCTCTTTGATAAAGATTTTTTTTTAATCAATAGCAAATGTAAAATCTGTCATAGGGATATCAGATTTAAGTTTTGTGAATCTGTGTTATAAATATGAGAATTCAACATATCTCATTTGATAGAAATTTGCAACAATTTATATGAACTGTCATGGGTTTTCCTTTGCTTTATCGATTTCGATATTGTTGGGATTTCTCTTAGTAAAAGTTTATGATAATAAAATGACCCTTTTGAGTTCCAACATATTTTCTACTTTGGAACATGACAAAATGTGGGAGTTTTCATAATTTCAATAAAATGTTGTTTTTTCCTTGATATTTGGCTTTATGAGTTTTGATAAAAGGTGTTTTGTAATTGTTTTCTTCCATCTAATTGGTGTCATAAGTTACATACATTCTTGAAATCTAAAAAACATCATTTGTTTAAAGTCATGAAGTGGAAGAATCGATAGCCTTATGAGTGAATTTTTTTATATATTTCCTCTTGTCAAAGTCATGAGTATTCATAAAATTTTTGCAAAGTTTGCTTTATGATTGTTGAAAGATATATTGAGTTAGTAGGAAGGTGAAAGTGTATAATAGTTAAATAGTAGTGTATATATGGAAGGGTAATTTGTAGTAGAGAAGTGTATTTATATTTGAAAAGTGAAAAGTTTATGTTTAGATGAAAAGTGTAATGTATGATTTTTGAATAGTAGAATATTGTATGTATCTTTTGAAAAATTTTGGGAAGTAAAGTGTGTGAACTTTGAAATAGTGAAATACATGAATTTTGAAAAGTGGAACTTGTGCATTTTGGAAAGATAGAAAATTGTATATGTGAAAAGTAAGGTAACATGTGTATCTTTGGGAAGTTTTGGAGATGTAGAGTTTGTGCCTATATTGAAAAGTGAAAGTGTGTCTTTGGAAATTAACATGTATATGCTTTGGAAGGCGATATGTCTAAATGTGGAAAAGTAAAGCGTACATCTTTTGGGAAGTTTTGAAAAATGAACGTGTTTTGTTCAAAAAAAAAAGTGTAAAGGTGGAGATGTATTTGGATTTGTGTGTAAGAGTAAAGAGTGTATGTGACAATGAATTGTGCGTGTATTGGAAAGTGTTTATGTGTAAGATTGAGTAAAGTGTGTATGTGTTTTGGAAGAAGGGAAGTGAATGGTTGGAAACAAAATTAATTTTTTTTTGGAAATTTTAAAGAAAGCAAGTTATCCTTCTCTCTCGTTCACTCGACCATTCTACTCCCTCTTTCTCATGTCTCGAGATACATGTTGGAAGATTACAAAGTGTACTTCTAAAAGTAAAAGTTCAAAAAAAGGCAAGCAATTGAATCGGTGTTCAAGCCCGAAGAAAGGTACGTCTTTATTTTTAATAAATTTAATTATTTTATTATTAATTATTAAATATGCTTTCTATTCCCTATTTTTCTATGTTTTCATCTTTTTATTACTTAATAAATCATTAAAAACTAAATAAATTATTTTAAAATTAATAAATTATTTAAAACCCAATAAATTATTAAAAATTGAATAATTTTTTTTTAAGTTAGTAAATCATTTAAAATTTAATAAATCATTAAAAATTAAATAAAATCTTTAAAATTCAATAAATCATTAAATTTTTAATAAATCAATTAAGGATTCAATAAATTATTTAAGATTAACAAATCATTAAAATATTAAATAAAAATCTTTAAAAATTCAATAAAATATTAACATTCTAATAAATCATTAAAAAATAAATAAATAATTTTAATATTAATAAATCATGCAAAATATAAAAAATCTTTAAAAACTTAATAAATAATTAACTTAAATAATATAAAAGATAATAAATTACACTAAATAATCAATTTTATTGATCAATTTTAACAATTAAATTTTAATCTAAAATTAACTCTAAAAAAATATTAATGCACTAAAACTTACACCTAAAACATAAACCTAAATCAACTTTAACTAATTTCTTAATTAATATCTAATCAATTCCTAATTAACTTAAGGTTTAAAAGAGTAAGATTAAATGAAAAGAGTAAACTTAAACTAAAACTCATTAAGTTAAAAGTCTTTTAAAAATCCAAATATACTAATTCACCTAAGCCCAAATTAAACCATAAGATAATTTCTTAAAATCAATCAACACATCCCTTAATATACAACAACCACTCCAAAGATGAAGTTTATTGGATGGACTACTCCGGGCTACAGGGCTAAGTGTCCTAAGAGGGCCTGGTTCCTCGAGTCTGGTGGCACAACGCCACGAATGAATTTAATGGAGTGTTAAAACATTAAAACTAATTGATTATTAATGATTTAAACCAAATAAAATCAACTATATACAAAATAAAATTCTTAAAATAAATCTTAAGTCATTAATATTTAAACTTAAACTAAAAATCCTCTTTCACCTTTCAACAAAGAAAATTCAATCAACTAGAAAACTTCAACCAATAACTGATATAGGACATATCCAAGCCACACAGCCTACTACACACACTTAGACTTGTTTGCTCGGACAACCGACTTTAACTTTAGGTTAGACTGGTGTTTACTTTCTTACTGCATTGTGACAGGCTTTCTCAATTTTCACTAGATATTGGTTGTGAAATTGTTGGTGTGCTTGTTTACTTACTTTTACCGCACTATGTGATGTGATTTGATTGACGATTAGATTACCCATAGGTTAGGAGCGATCTTGTTGTTAACAAAATTTTCTGCAGGTGGCCACATTCGTGTAGGGCAGTAAAGGGGGCTATGTAATTAATAATCATATAAATGCTACAGGTGTTTCAGCTGCTTAGCCCCCAAATAAAAAAGAGTGTGGCCAAGTGTGACTAATTGATTTAATTTAAATACATATATATAATTACTTGGGATGATTTTTATTATAAACTGCTTAGGATAACTGTGAAGGTGATCTAGATTTTTTTTTTCTTTCTGTGATGTAAATGTGAATGTAAATGTAATGTATTAAAAGTAAAAAATGTGAAAGTGATTTTGAAAATGGGATATCACATTCAATTTGGAATCCAAATAAAGGAGAATATACCTTAAAGGATTATTCTCTTTTATTTAGAAAGCCAAATTAGGATGATTCTAGAATCCAAATAGAAAAGAAAACCAGGGATGAGTTTCTTTTCATTTGGATATCTAGATCCGGTAGAAATAAAGAGCTAGTAGAAGAAAAGAAGACGAAATGAAAAGATGAAAGAAAGAAGACGAAGAAATGAAGATACATGAAAGATTATATCCTAGTTCAAAAATCACTTGCGTCATTCTTAGGATTAGAATTCGGGTTTGTTGTCAGTGGTACCCGACCACTTTACATTTCTACAAATTTTGGGTGTAATTATATGGATATTGGACATTAGATATTATATTCTGAATTATTTAAAATGATTGTTTACATTGTTTGTGCAGTAGCTTTTTTTAGGGCCATTGCATGTCGTGTTTTGTTTTAGCCTGGATACGAATTAGAGAACTTTTTTTTTCATAAGGGTATGCTTAAAATTCTTCTACTTTTAATTTTAATAAAAAAATTTAGGCTCACATAAAAACTCTAACAATCTAAGAAGTAAGCTCGGGACCACCGAGAGTCAGCATAAGCATATTATTACTTTCTTTTTCTTGTTAGGCACCTCCCTGCCTGCGGGTTCTGGCAGACCACTTGACCTATGAGGGTGCAGTTCTTTCAAAGGGAAGTTGTGCACAACTTTAGGTATAATAAGTCCTCCTACGGCATCCTATTGACATCAGGAAAGAGTATATCCTAGTTCAAAAATGAAAAGATGAAAGAAAGAAGACGAAAGAAATGAAGAGATGAAAGAAAGAGTATATCCTACGAAATGAAAAGATGAAAGAAAGAAGACGAAGAAATGAAGATACAGGAAAGAGTATATCCTAGTTCAAAAATCACTTGCGTCATTCTTGGGATTAGAATCCGGGTTTGTTGTCAGTGGTGCCCGGCCACTTTACTTTTCTGCAGATTCTGGGTGTAATTATATGAACATTACACATTGGATATTATATTATGGATTATTTAAAATGATTGTTTACATTGTTTGTGTAGTATCTTTTTTTAGGGACATTGCATGTCATGTTTTGTTTTAGCCTGGATACGAATTGGAGCGCTTTTTTTTTTCGTAAGGCTACGCTTAAAATTCTTCTACTTGTAATTTTAATAAAAAAATTTAGGCTCATATAGTAACTCTAACTATCAAAGATGTAAGCTCGGGACCGCCGAGAGTCAGCATAAGCATATTATTACTTTCTCTTCCTTGTTAGGCACCTCCTTGCCTGCGTGTTCTGGCAGACCACTTGACCTATGAGGGTGCAGTTCTGTCAAAGGGAAGTTGTACAATTTCTAGGGAAAAAACCTATTTTCAAAGCCTAATTTTAAAACTGCTTCATATTCATTTTATGCATTTGAGTCAATTAGCACGCATTACAATAAATACAAATTAAAAAAAAGTGTCTAAAATATTAATTGCATTTCTAGACATTTTTTACCCTACATAAGTTGAGGGGACAATTAGGATCTGTCTTAGATGTCGGCCCTCAATTCCTTAAAACTTAAACAACATCCCTACCCATCTTTCATAAGAGACTGGACACATAGATTTAAAGCGCCTAGGTGTTTAGCTGGCTCCCCAATCTAGGCCGGGATAAGTCCATATTTGCACTTCATTAGTTAGGTTCAGGTCACTATT
This sequence comes from Dendrobium catenatum, assembly GCF_001605985.2. Taxonomy (NCBI): domain Eukaryota; kingdom Viridiplantae; phylum Streptophyta; class Magnoliopsida; order Asparagales; family Orchidaceae; genus Dendrobium; species Dendrobium catenatum. The sequence goes on from NW_021318846.1 coordinate 1,444,590, forward strand.
TTTTTTTAGTACCCAAATTAGATATAGGTTCTGAGGTAGATTCTTTTTAGATCTTAAGTCCTCGCCCTCCAGAAATATAATCCCAAATTTCTAATAAAATGTCAACTTAAATATAAATTTCTCTTTTAAAATGTAAAGCCCAACATAGGATAAACTGAGGTTGCCTCTGAGTTGCTCAGAATCTGGCTCCTCCTACTTTTCCTCCTTTGACTCTCTAATAAATGTTCTACATTGAACTTTCTCCTTGAAAACTCTTTACTTCTATTTTCTTGTCTTTTACTTTGCAATCAAAAGGGTATGAAATCACTGCTTTAATCGAGAGTTTTCTTAGAAGTATCCCTCCTAGGATGTAATTGACTATAAGGGCTTGCTCCTATAGGGATTTGAGAACTCCAGACTAAAATAAATCTTATTTTATTCATATAAAACAAGGGAAAAATCTTTGGGAACGTAGATGTCTTTAAAAACTTCATTTCTAATCTTAAATATACTCGTAGGATGTTACATTATCTTTTAAGATAATGTAATGTCCTGTTTGTTATATTCAATTTTAGAAATGATGAATTTTATAAAACTCATTCTTGCTTTTGGATGTCTTGAAGAATGTTATGTTCGTCTTTTAAGATGATACATTATTCTCTTTGCTATATATAAATAAAAGAATGAATAAATTTTTCAAAAAGCTTATTTTTATTTTTAAACACATTCTTTAGAATTTCATATTCATCTTTCGAGATGATATGTTATTCTTTGAATCATGTTTGATCATAGAAATATCAATTTTTAAAACCCTATTTTGATATTGAATCCATTATAGAATATTGTGTCAGTCTCCTGAGATTGTACTTTATTTTTTTAATGCAGTATTTGATTACAAAATAGGAGAAATCAAAATCTTTGTGGTGATACATAATTTTTCCCACCAGTTGTTTTCTAACTGTACGTGATCTTTCCTAAGGTTGTCTTGCTCTTTTTATAACTCTTGCAATTCTTGGTTTAGTCTAGCATGTATTTTCTTAGGTTTTCTATATGCATCATGTATTCTTTTAGAAACTTCAAACAATTTATCATAGGTTAAGTCACATAGCTCTTCTTGATCTAACTGATTAAGATTATTAGCAATTAAACACGGTTAGTATCTTCTTCTTCTTTTTTTATTTATGATAAATCTAAAGCTGAGTCAATCCAAAAAGCTCTCTAAAATCTCTTCTTACACTTCTTCACATTTTCTTTCTCCTCTACATTCTCCTTGCTATGAGTGGATTTTAGATTTGGGCATTATGATTTTATATGTAAAGGTTTCTTCCATTTGTATCAAATCATATCATTAGAAACTCTAACATTTATGTGGAACTTACCTTTGTTCCACTACTAGCATCTCCTCTGCTTCCTTTTAAGAAAACTCCTGAATTACCTAATAATCAGGGCAATGTCGTCCTCATCCTCAAGTTATGACTGATCACTCTCTGAATCATCCAATTTCAGTGTTATGTTCTTGTCCTTTATCTATTCTCCTACATTAATCTTCCTTTGGCTCACTTTTTTGCTCGTAAGAAATTTTTGATCCAAGAAGATTATCAATACAATAAATATTTAAATACTTAGACTCTATAATCACGGTTATTTTAGTATCATAAGTAGTAGGCAAACAATGAAGATTTTTTTTTTATTATTTCAGCATTCGTTAGTTCCCTACCTAATACATACACAGAAGTAACTATTTAAGTAAATCTTCTATACATTTCAGAAATGGATTAATTGGGTTTCATGTAAAATAATTCATAGTTATATAACAACATATTTAATTTAGATTACTTTACTTAATTAGTCCCTTCATAAGTAATACAAAGTCTATCCCAAATATCCTTTCCACTTTAACAATTAGAAACTCGCATGTAATCTTCAAACTTAAGTACACAAAATAAATTATTTAAACATTTTGAATTTAGTTGTGTTAAGTCACATTTTTCTATAGTCCAGTAAGTAAATGGTGTTTTAACACTAATTACATGTACTAGTCTAGTTGGCTTAGTATACTCTTCTTGAAATAAAATTCACATGCGATAATCAAGTGATTACAGAAATGTAGACATACATATTTTCCAAAAATCGAAAGGGTTATTGTCAAATAACAGAGATCTGGTGATCGAATACCCTTTAGGTGTGTTTCGATTTCCAAAAGTAGCCATTCTCATGTTTTAAAATTTAGTCTAAACTTATAGTTTTGAAACAAACCTCTGATACAACTTATTGATTCTATATAGGTTGTTAAACCTAAGCTATTGTCCCAAGGCTAACCAAGAGGTGGGTGAATTGGTAATTAAAAAAATTCTCTTAGATTTTTTGTTGGAAAATTGATTTAATTAATTTTCAAAAATGATTATCTTTTGAAAAATCTTTTCAACCATAATAACAAAATTATAGAAAATAAATACATAAAATAAAAGACATAAAGATTTATTGTGGTTCGATCAAACACGACCTACATCTACTCCCTGAAGACTCACTCTTCAAGTATTGCACTATTACCAAAATGTCTCTCCTTTTACCCCCACAGTAAGGTGGAGAAGTATATACAAATCCTCTTTTCCACCAATCCTCGATGCGGTAGAAAATCGTCATCCTTTCACACACTCTAAGTTTTGACAAAGAACCATCGTCTATTCAAACTCTCAGAGTGTCGGTAGAGAACCATCATTTATTCACATCTTCCAAGTGTTGGGAGAGTACCGTCGTCTATTTATATCCTCCAAGTATCGGCAGAGTATTTAATCTTCTTCAAAGATCTTCTCATGAGAAACTAGAAAGAAGAAAGGAAGAGAGATCATCAAAAATACAAAGAGATCCTTAACGTTGAGTAACCTTGTGAACCCTTCACACTCCACTTGCAAGAAATCTCTCTCAAACACTCTCCCTCTTTCATTTTCCCTTGAAAAATCATGAAGAACAATATTTTTACATCAATTTTAATAGACTTTTTATATGAAAGATATGAAAAATCTTCCAAAAAACTGAAAATTTTAATTTTGAGCATGTATGCTTGTACAGTACGATCGTATGTTTGTACGTATGAATAGTTCAAAAATTATTGCGTATGAACCTTTTGTGAATTTATACGAAATAACTTTATACACGATGATTGTACAGTACGAATCCAGTTCATACTATACGAACATTTAAAAGTTTTTCAACTTCATCAAGATGAAGAGAGACTCCACATTTTCGTACTCTGGATGGCGTACATATGATGATGATATCGTATGGTACGATCAGCCCAAAAAATTTTGAGTTTGTTTGGACAAAAAGGGACCCATCTAATTTGTACTCTAGATAGCATACGCACGATGATGACATCATATGATACGATCCATTCAAAAAATTCTCAAGCTTGTTTGGATGAAAAGGGACCCATCTAATTCATACTCTAGATGGCATATGCATGATGATGACATCGTACGGTATGAACTGTTCAAAAATACTTTAAATTTGTTGGGACAAAAAGGGATCTCACATTTTCATACTCTGGATGGCGTATGTATGAAGAAAGCTTCGTACAGTATGATCCGCACTTACAAAAACATTCTACCTTCAGTTTTATTTATCTGCTAGAAGGGAAAAATAACTAAACATATCATCTTATATGAAATGAGTTCATATAATACGATAAGTTTAAAAATTACAATTTTAAACACTCCCCTAGTGTGTGTGTGTGCATAGTTACTCAATTATAATCACACTCTTTCAGACTCAATAAAATAAAAAATATAGACTTCATTTATAATAAATCCTAATCTGATAAGATTTGTACTCTTCAACAATTTGGAGTATAATTTTCTTGAAATATTAGTACACACAAACAACAAAATAATACTTCCAAAATATGTTAGGAGAAATTGTAATCAAAATAATAATATGTGGGAATCATAAAAAACCTATATATTGTAAGAATATTAACAATCGAAAAACTAAGTTGCATTCATCTCAACAATTAGCTGCACAGATAATAATCATTTAAATATGCGCGACATTCTATTTGAGAGATTATAGATGCCTTATTTTTGCTTGTACAAGTTTTGGGGATTTAATAGTGTTGTATCAGACTATGCTTACTTATTCAATGCTTTATACAGGTAAACTTTCATGCACTAATGAGTCTTCTGCAGTTTGCTTGCATTTGATATGGCCCTTCTTGCATTTTTTATAGGTCACATGTCATATGAGCATTTAGGTGAACATGGGATTTATCATATTTGCAACATATTTCTTGTATCATTGTTTGCATATATGATAATTGTATAAATTATTGGTATTCTATTATTATCCATAGGTTACTAGCATCAAATACAAATCTTCTAATGCTACTCATAGATTTTTGCATTTATCAAATTTCTTCTATGCCTCGATTGCAATTTATATGATGGGCTTCTTATAGCAGCTCGAAGCTCGTAGGAACTTATATTTCCTATATTTCTACATATCTTGTTGATATCATTTTGTACATGTAACAGACCTCCTATGGTGGGTCGTATGAACTTTCACTTGTTTTAGCCCTTTGACATTTTGTTTGTAGATAAAATTTGGTGCATTTGACTTTTCTCCTACAAGGTCCCGCAAGTATTTGCATTTGCTATGATCTTTTATCCTTACTTGTAGATGATGTGTTTCATGCATATGTTTATAAAATATATGTCACACTTGCAACATACCCTTTTTAATGTAAGTCAACATGTCGGTTCATACTATTGATCTTGATTGTTGGTTGAATTACATTTATCTCCAAACTTCTATATACATCCATCAGCATCTTACTATGTTCACTATAAGTTGACTCTCAGGATTCAAAGGGGACTATAGATTTCATTTGGTAACTAGCTTGCATTGGCTGAAGGGATGTTGCAGTATTCATCATATATTTAATAGCATGTTTGCAAGAAGCTTATTTGTAGGCAAACCAAATTCAACATGAGTTTGATATTTCAATTTGCTTGTAAACTGCCAAGAACATGATGAGTCACATTACTATCATTCATGGATATTTGCATTCACTTGTGAGTAGAGCATTGTATGTATGATGATTTTCTATTTACCCGGTAAGGGACCTATCATACTTGACATTCATCCATTGTTGTTATTTTATAAGAGAATTAGTGCTGATTAATATATTGTTGATAGTGAGTAGGATATTTCTTTGTGACATACCTCTTTCCTTGCTTATGGATGTGCTTCAATTTTCATGCATGTATTTGTTGCACAACTCTTATCATCACCCTTATATTTTGCTTATGTATGAATTACTATATGTTTTAAATATTCAAAATTCCATCCACCATGAGTTTCATGTTTGTCAATTAGTATTAAGTTGAATGATTTAATTCATTGATCATCATTTGTATGCCTTGAGAGTTTGTTCATCATGAGTCTTCTATTTGCTTGAATGATATCTATTTAAATGCTTCAAATTATTAATTAACATTTAATATTTTTTTTTAATTTATCAGGAATTTTTCAAATTACAGTTTGGTTCCATGCTATTTATCTGAGTTTAATTCCAAATATAGTTCCCTATTAATTTCTCAAGTTTTGTCCAGTGTCAGTGAAAAATTAGGCAGCCTTCAGGCCTTTCTGGAGGCCTCTATCCTGTTTAGGGGTAATCCGAGAGTTTGTGCTTCCTACCATGCTATGAAGAGCATATATGGTAGTTGTCAAATAACACAGCAGCTATGAATCTTCAACCCCCACAGCTCTATGAAGAGCTGGTATGAGTCTTCGAGTTACCTGTTAGAAAACACAATTTTTCCCCGCAGTCACAGTTGCGTATGGGTTCTTAAAGTTAAACCCACCACCCTACGAAGAACGCATACATGACCTACTCACTTGTCATAAGTATCGCACTGGGTTTCCTCCCACCACCTTATAGAGAGCATGCATGGGGGTTTCCTGACACTTGACGAGCGCCTAAAAATAAGGTTTGAGTCAATAATGTTTACCTTTGCTATGTGATGATTCACAGTGATGGAGTTAGATTAGGGAGTTTGGGAGCTGTGGCTATTTGAGGGGCTATGGAGTCAGCTATCGTAGTCGGCTGCAGGCAGAGAAGAAGTGGGTGGTTTTGGTGTTCATGCTATATGCGAACAAAGATGGAGAGAGCATATAGGGGTTGAAATTGTAAGGTGCTGTCGAAGAGGGGAAAGGATTCGATAATGGCTTCGGTAGTAAGGAAGGAAGACTAAAGAGTAGAAGAAGAAGAACCTGGTAGACATTGCATAGTTTCCTTTTAACAATGAGGTAAATTGTCGAGTTTAGATAGGATTTGAACAAGAATCGAGCCTAAATATGACGATGTGAATAGCATTGGCACCGAATAGTAGGTTCAAGAATTTGTAGGATTTATACTAATTTTTAGTAGGATTTCAGGTACGGAGGTAAAAAAATTTTCAACATGCCATGAGATTAATGTCTTTCTAAGGAAAGCACATTAGCCTATGGTTTACTTAGGCATCATTTTCCATAGAATTTTTTAAAACTTTCTAAAACAAATTTTTAGTACAAAAAATTATGGTTAAAAAAATATTTGTACAAAAAAGGTGCTTTAGAAATTAATAAGGAAGTTATCTCAAATGAAGCCTTATAATCAATCAGATCACTCACATAAACTAAATTAATACAAGAAGGTTGTGTTGGGGGGGAGGAGAGCATTGGTAAAACAAAGTTAATGGTGCATTTGATGTAATGTCGCAAGGGTTTGAGAAGTTAAAATGAAATTGTAATGGGTGATACATAAACTAACAGTTTGTTAACAAGATGTGAAATGTCTGGTTAGGCATTGTAACGAGTGAAACATATGATGATATTGTTATGGATTTGAGTAAACTTTTTTTTTTCTTGACGAAAAAATTAAAGATTAATTGGGGCAGGAGTTGAAACCGACTTGCAATAGGATATTCTAGCACAATGGAGTACCTCTGTAGAGTATTTATTTTGGTTAAGGTGAAGGTAGTTTGTTCCAAATTGAACTTGTATGCCCAATGAATTCGAGATAGCGCCCATATTTTTCATATTAAAAGCATGTGATGATCTATAAGAAGTTGACTGGCATTGCGGTTAATTCTAATAATAGAGAATATCTTCTACATAGCGTATAGAGATAACAACCATTATGATAATATTAGAATAATGGGTCAGCAAAATAGATTTGAAATTGAATTGTTGAAACTGTGTGGAGAATGTATCAAATCATTTTCTTGGAGACCATCGAAGTTCATATATTGCCTTCTTT
>NW_021318846.1:1456923-1468920 GCF_001605985.2 Dendrobium catenatum
TTAGCACTGAAGCTCAAGGTAATGATGATGCAGAACAGTGTATGATAGATGGTATGAGTGCATTGACATTAAACAATATAAATCAGTGTATGAAAGGAAGAACCTAGTACAATAGTGAAATAAATAAAACAATATAATATGTGTAAGAATTACTCACAATTATAATCATAACAAATCCATTAACATATCCCAATGATTGACCTTTTGATTGTTTTTTTGCTATTGCATTAAATTCATTCACAAGAAAATCCCGAATGGATTGGGGCTAATTGTATGCTCTGAAGTTCTCAACATTTTTTGCAACGTCTAATATTGTTGATTGCACTCAGAAGTTGGTCATTGGAAAGAAAATATTGGACAATAAGTATACAATAAATTGTTCCCTAACAATCTCGATGGGCGTTGACGAATCCAATTTCAGAATATCATGCCTTATGTCATTTGTTGTTTTACCAGCAATTGTATCAGTCCCAGGTTCAAATTTAATACCTCTGTTAGGTAAGCCAATAATCAACGCTAATTCATCAGATGTGAAAGCTAAAGTTCGGCTGTTAATAACAAAACTTTCAGATTTGTTGTCCCACGTTGACAATAACATATAAACAATAGGAACATTTTGTGGGAACCGAGGTAGTAGTAGGAACTGGTTAATTTGTAGCTCACTTAGGCTTCTAACAAACTGATCCCCAAATTTCTCAATCATTTCATTACACTTCTCTAAATCCTGAAGTCCGACATCTGAAATGAATCTTGGGGGTATATCCCTACATAATAAAGTGTAACAAATACTAAGAAAATAACAGTTGTACAGAGTTATTCCGTGAAAAACTACGTGAAATAAATAAGTGTAACAAATACTAAGAAAATATCGAGTTTTACCAAGATATACCGAGTACCAAGTTGTACCGAGTACCGAGTTATACGGTAGAACAGAACCCTAAATCCTAAATACACGTCGTTTAGGATTCTGTTTGATTTACTAAGGAAAACCTAACATGTCTGCGAAATGTGCACCGAGTTTTATCATCCAGTAACGACGTGTACCGAGTTTTATCATCCTATACCTAGAAAATCGAACAAAACCTAATACCGATTAGTACCGAGTTTTAGAATGCGTACCGAGTTTTAAAAACAACCAAAAATGTTTATTATAACCCTAAAACTCGGTACTTTTAGATTGCTAACGAGATAAACAATATCATAAGAATGAAAATTTTTCGGTATATCGTTTCAAACCTCAGGCAATATATCTGCGATGGTTTTCGACAGGAGAATACGAAGAACTACGAAGGAAATGCTGGAGAACTACGAAGGAAATGCTGGAGAACTCCGAAGGAATTGCTGGAAAACTAAAAAGGAAGTAAATAGTAACAGGGATTTGAATCGCCGTAAAAAGGTGAAGCATTGCTGTTCGAAGTGTTTGCGATGTCTTCCATTTAAAAATTAACACGTGCGATAACCCAAAATACAGCGGGTCGGGTCGGCGACTTTTCTTCATGCTACGTCGCATGAATACATTGGTGGCCAAACGTAGAGGAGCGTACGTTCACTGGACTAAATAAAAGTTCGTCCGGTTGGCCGAAAATGATTTTTTTTTTACTTTTCTTGACATTCCATCGCTTTAAAAATCCGTCGGAAATATTTTTCCAGCGTAAAATCCGTTGGAAATTCACCGGAAAGACTTCCGGCGAATTATTTTGCGCCGGAAGCACTTTTCCGACCCGCGTGAAACCGGCGCAAATAATTCCGCCGAAAATTCTTGTTTCTGACGGACTTTGGGTATTTTCCGACGAATTTTGTCCGCCTGTAACACGCGCTTTTCCTGTAGTGTATGTCGAGTGAATGTTAGTGGTAAGATCAATCTAATCATTATTTGAGAGGAGATCATCGACCAAGAAGTGGGCATGAAATGATGGTGATTGATAGAAATTGAATATTACTAGATATTGGATAACAATCAATTGAGAATGCATGTAACAACCTAAAATTTTGACAATGATTTTAAAATGAAATTTTGGAGAATCCTGAAAATTCATAAGTAGAGCATTGTGACATTGTTTTTTTTTTTTTTTGTGCAACGGCGCTATAGGAAGAAGCGCGACATCACTGGTTTTGGTGTGGTGACACACCACTATTCTATTTTATAGGAATTGGAATCACATGCAGCACAATGGCATTGGGTGATGGGAGCGCTGCGACGCCAGACACTAAAATAAGTTTTTTTTATATTTTAATATAAATATTCCTACCTTTCGCTCCCTCCCTCACTCGTGTGTTGTTTGCTTGGTTGGGAATAAAGAAAAAGAAGAGAAGAGAGAGAGAGAGAGAGAGAGAGAGAGAGAGAGAGAGAGAGAGAGAGAGAGAGAGAGAGCTGTTTTAGGTTATTTTCATCGCTTTTACTGTTACAAATTTTATTCTATTTGAAGTAAGTGATTATACTCTTACCCATAATTTCGATGATTTTGATTTCTACATATTTTATCTCTCATAAATTTGTCAAAAACACATTGTCTCCTTATTTCGTAAGCTTTCACCATGTAACTTTTGATATGTTATAAATTTGATCATTATGAACAATTTAGTATAGTTTTATTGCATTTTTACTAGTTAAAGAATGTATAGAAATTTTTATGTGAAATAAGTAGGGAAACTGTACACTTAAAATGAGTTGAATGTGATATATTGTGATTTGATTTAATTATAATGAAATATAATATATGTTGAAATAATTGATATAATTGGTATGTACTAAAATGTAATATTGATACTGGTATGAATACGATAAGATAAAATGAAATATTTAGTATATATGTATATAATTAAGAAGCCTAAAGGATGATATAAAACATCGTAAGGTGTGACGAAATGATTTAATTTGTCATATCAAGATTTTCTTTCCATCTATAAATTTATTGAAAAGTGGAATTCTTATGCTCTCTTGAATTTTTTTAGGAATTCAAATATTTAAGATCTAAAATTTTTTATGAAAGTCCATGCTTAATATGATATATTTTTTATGACATAATTTAAAAATATTATTTAGTAAAAGAATTCATTGCCTTAAGTTTAATTTGTAATAATTTTTTTACTGTTTTCTAAAGCAAATTTTTACCACAAAATTTTTTTAAGCTATAAATTTTTATATTAAAAAGTTGCATTAAAAAATATTAAGAAAGCTATCAAAATAAAAACCATAATAGTGATTAATGGAGAAAATAATAATTAACAACTTTTTTTTCTTAGGAATTAAGTAGCCTTGTTGGAACACTATTTTAACTTCTAGCCAAACAACACAAAAGTTTGTTATATTCGTAAAGGTGATAATAACTTTAAAATTTTAAATTCCCAAAAAACTTTATGATTTTAATATTGTAATTTAATTAGAACTATTATTTTACAAAAAAAAAAAAAAAATCCCTCATTTAATCGACAAATAATAATTTAAAATTAAGGGATTTTTTTTATCACGGTAACTATCTGTACTTAATATTTTACCATTTAATTCTCAAATATTAACATTTAATAAGTTTTTTTAAAGCATGTTATTATATTATTTAATTATAGACTAATTTTAATCATTTATAAATTGGCCTTAAGTAAACAAATTACGTGTTTTTGCATCAAATCCTTCTATTTAAAACACTAAAAAAATTTAAAGCTATTTTCCAATCTCTTTCACATTAACAATTTTTTTTTTTTTCTAGGCGTTCAAATATATTGCAGATTCCACCGTCCATTAGCTTTTTTATGATGTGACATGTCTGTAGCAAAAGGGCCATAATGTAAAAAAAAAGGCATTTACGTTTAGCAGCCGCGGATTCAAGATGTAAAAAATAATTTAATTTTTTATAGGGCAAAACTTTTTTTTTAAAATAAAATTTGAATAAAATTAATTTTTTAGGACAAATTTAAGTTTACATATAAGTGTAATTAGGACTGTAAATGAGTCGAACCAATGCCATAGCATGTTTGAGCTTGGACGGCATATTTTTTAGGTGGCTTATACTTGAGCTTGAACTCTACTCGTGTATTTGAACCTTACGATTGAGCTTAGCCTGATCACAGGCTCGATTAGAAGGAAATTTTTATTATAAGCTTGTTTAGAATTCATGAAATTTGTAACAAATTTAAAATTGGCATTAAGTAGATAGCTCCATCTCTCTCAGTTTCTTTTTTTTCTTTTTTTTTTTCTTTTTTTTTCTTGAGGAAACATAAGATCAAAGCACAATCATTGGCTATTAACAAAAAATAAATACGTAATGGAAAAAAAGTTAATACAAAGTTTTACAAATAGCCATCATTGTCTCTTCTTATATCATCACACAAGACAATGAAGATTCATAAACAAATATACAAATGAGTAATACAACTTCATCACATTTTCATTTAAAAATTAGGCCAATAGTTCAATTAACAAATTAGGGGTGTCAAAATCTGACCTGACCCGAAACCCAACCCGGGCCTAAAAAATTTTAGGTTGAGGTCAACCCGTTTGCTATACGGGGGTATGGGTTCAAGTTTTCAACCCATTTGTAAAACCAGGTTGGGTTCGAGTTAACCCAGCAACCCGAAATCAACTTGTTTTGACCATGTATCATGTCGCCACATCACCCTTTAGGAGAGCCATCAGCGTGTCAGGCCAACCATCCGCAACCCTAAATGTCGTCATCTCGTTAGTCGTCAAGAGAGCCATATCGTCTCGTAAATATTAACGCCAGGCCAAACGTCTGCTGCAGGCTACTGGCTCGCTCAGCCCCTCCCACAGACTGCAATCTGCGCTTCACATCAAACATAACTCATAGAAGTCGTGTCGGGAGCAAGCCTGCCTCGCCACATTTGACCCCTCCTGCAGATGGCAGTCCCCGCTTGCCCTGACGGCATGACCGTCGTCTTCCCAGACATAGACGCGACGCCGACACGCCACTCACTTACCCATTTTTGAATCTAAAAGGATCCACGGGTCGGGTCGGGTCAGGTCAACCCATCAACCTGCGCGGGTCGGATCTGGGTTGAAATACCTTACCCATTTGCAAAAATGGTTAGGGTTCGGTTAGCCCATTTAAATTCGGGTCAACTCGAATTAGACACCAACCCGACCCGTCAACCCGATTTGACACCCCTATAACAAACTCAAATAAGGGATAATTGTTTTTGAATAGCAAAGTTTATGAAATGTTCCTAAACACTAGAAATAGCTGGTGATATGAGTCACACATGTTATTAATGATTTTGATGTTACTTTGAATAGAAAAATAGTGAATAAGATACACTTTATCTTGAAAATGATTTTAACTAGATGATAAGGATATGTCAATCTCTTCGTCATCCTCCTCTTCTTGCAAAAGATATATATCACAATATGTTATTAATATAATAACAATTAAAAAATTATTAAAGCATAAAAAATCAATACCTGCCTTCAATCCATAGTGGACACAAACCCAATTTGGAGCTTGTACTTTTGCAATACTCAATTTAGAATGATAAATATTTACAACTGTCTCATCTGCTAAAAATGTAGATTCTGAAGTAATTGTGCAAATAGGAATTGATAGGATGTCTATAGCCAATCTTGATAATATGTGGTATTCCGTTTAGTTGCCCTTCCACCATGCAATAATGCCGAATATTCTACTAGCTAGAGAAATCTCTAGACAATTATGCATATATTTATCTAAATTTAATTTTACAGGATTCTTGTTTTTTCAAATATATAAGCAGTGAAATCATGTCATCTATTATATTTATTTGATCCACTTTCATGACCAATTATTGAACTGTTAACTTCCCCTGCTGAAGTCACTGTCCTCAATCTAAATGTGTCACATATTCGAACATATTCTTAGACAATTCATATAATAAAGCACGAATATATAAAATATTTTGCCTACTCTCATCTCCATCATAAATCATGGGATATGGAAAACTCTATAATAAGAAATTTCATCATTGGATCTATAATAACACCAAATGTCATTAGAAGGTTACATTCACCTCAATATTTGTCAAATTTATCCTTCATTTTTTTAATCATATCTCTAACAAATTGATCAAGAGCAATTGAGCCATCATCTAGAACCTTCTTAGTTGTACATTTTGGTGACAAAAATAAATTTCAAGAGTATTCAATACCTAAAAGAATATTTCTTATTTCATTAAAAAAAGACTAAGACATCACAAATCTTCTCTATATTATTTCATTCATCTTATGTATGACAATTATGATAAGTTGTCTCCCTCTCAATATACTAAAACATTATTTGCCTCTGCATTATACGACTGCACTTCATCAACTGTCTCTAAAGTTAATGGGTCACTAATATTATCTTCGACAAATGACACCAATTTATTGGAATGATTGTTTTGCATCCGCGGTCCGTCTTTCACGCACAATCGAGTCCCTCAACGTGTAAACAGGCCTAGCATCTACTCGATCAAACTCGAGCTCGAATACCCAATGAGCTCGTAAATCTGCCCGAGCTTGAGCTCGAAACTCGATGAGCTCAGCTCACGATCTTACGAGCTCGTTAATGAGTCAAGTTCGAGCAAGCTCGCGAGTCGGCTTGACTCATTTGCACCCCTAACTATAGCATAAGATGAAACATTTTTGTCATAAATAACTAAATATAATAGAAAAAAATGCAAGAATTATTTTCTTTAAAAAAATATTGGCACCAATTTATTGGAATGATAATTTAGTAAGAATAATGGAATAGCTTAATATAATAGTAATATTAAAGAATTAATGGGTATGAAATCAATATGATTTTTAATGAAATATAAGTGTAGAGAAATAATTGCATGCATGCATCACATTTACAAAAATATGATAAAGATACACTCATTAGAGTCTCAATGATATTATTTTCTTTCGTTCATTTCTTGAAAGTGACTGTGAGGTTAGAACGATGATTTCACAATTAAATGTAATTAGAGGATTTCTGATGGAGCAAAAATTGAAGTAAGTTTGAACAGAGTAGTATCCTTCTTATTAGGGCTAATTTAAAAAAAGAGTTTAGAATGTGTCAAATTATTTGATATATTTGGTTGAAATAGAAGAAAGAAATGCTTTGAAGAGAGGGATAGGTAGAGAGAGACTGGGAAAGAAGGTTTGATACGGCGTCACAAAATTAGCTTGATCTGGCACGAATCTCGAGGCAAAAGCTAGTTGGAAACTTCAAAAATTAATTCCAATCGCACCCGAACTCCGATTTCAGCAACCTTATAGTCGAACTGAGCGTCTCGGAAATACGAACCCAACGACACCAAGATCGACCCAATACGAGCCCAAATGAGTCTGAATCAAGGGCTCAAAGTGCTGTTGGAAGGTTCAAACTTCAATTTGAGTTACCAAACGGACTCCGATTTTGACGAGCTTATACTTGAATCGAAGGGCTCGACGAGACGAATCCAACGAGCCCAAGATCACAGAATTCCAAAATCATTAAGGCCTTCAAATGTCCAACGAACGGTGCATGATCAAAGGATTCGATATCGGCCGTCCATTCAAACCACTCCCTGTTTGCCCTTGATCTCGCGCCTATTTCGGCCTGGACGATCAAGTTATTTTTCCATCGTCTGACATTTATTCAGGAAGATGTTCTGGATGATATTGTTCATTTTGTACTAATCAGGCCGGACGATCATGAGATTGTCTCGGAGGATCTAGTTACTTTTCCATCATCCAGACATCTATCCAAGGCGATGGTCTAGATGATATTCAACAACTTGAACTAATCGTACAGGACGATATCCTATCGTTCTGGACGATATGAACATATTATCCTTCTGATCGTCCAAACTCTTCGAAATCATCCTGGGTGATTGAGCTAAATTTATACTGTTCATACGGGACAATCAGCCGATCATCTGGGACGATAATGTTGGTTTGTTGCAATTAAGAGCAAATCCTAAGCTCTTCCATATAAGACCTCTTATTTTACCCAAGAGTGTATCTTTTTCTGTTGTCCTGACTTGAGAGAGCCAAGAGGAGAGGGAGAGCAAGGGACAGAGAGAGAGAGAAGATCTTGTGAGGGGGAGTTTATGAGGGGTTTCACAAAGGTTGCTCCAACAAAGGATTTAAGTCATCTTCTCCGGTCGTCATTCCTTGTTCCTTGGAGGTTCAAGAGAGGTCTACTTCTACAACTAATCAAGGTTCTCTGCCTACTTTTGGAAGAGGAAAAAAAGGTTAGGTCTCTGCCTACTTCTAGTTGAAGCAAAGGAGTTGGGTTCTTTGCCTACTTCTGGAGAAAGCAAAAGGAGTTAAGTTCTATGCCTCATCGGGGTCGGTGAAAAGGAGTTTTTTTACGGGCTTCTCCATCTTACTTTATAGTTTATATATAGCAAGAAACCATCCATAGGGTCACCATACCTGTTCTTATATAGGATGTCCGAAATATATGATACTTTCCTTCATGCCTTGTTTAATTAGGTACTTTTAATGTTTTGCCTCGTAAAATTAATAATTTTAACTTTTTTACGAAAGAAAATATAATTATATCTTTTCTAATATGAATTTTTATTTTTAAAAATTTATTCACAAAAGCAATAGAACTTTTCAAAATAATTTTAACCAACTCATTGCAAGTTTTCAAATGAAGGTTGCGTAGAACTTTTCAATTAATTATAAGAGTTATTTTTAAACCCAAGTATAGGATCAGTTGGTCACCTACTTGAATATTTGTGAAATATATGAAGTCAAACAGTAATCAATTGATTTATTTGCTGAGTTCCTTTTGCATGAAGCTGGCTGACTTTGCAAGGTTTAGGTAGCTGGCCAAGCGACAACAACATGTTAAAAATTTGACGCAATTGAGCTTGATGTGGCTATTTAGCTAAGCTAATTGCTATTATTTAAAGATAAATGGACACTTGATTAGATTATGACTGCTTGATTACGTAAACAACAAAAAAAATTAGTGTGGGACGATGTAACTTTAAGAGTTTTGATTGGTTGAGTCCAATTTGTGGATGGAATTGCGTAGGCCGATATAAGGGTGTTATTTACTTGAGAAAATTTAGGTAAAAATATTCTAATTAAGCTATCATTATGATGATTTTATAATTTTAAATTATTTTAACGAAATATAATGTATACTTAATCAGTTAATATCATGTTATATTAAGTTTACAGTGAACCTAAATTTATAAAATATATTATAATAAAATTTTAATTAGAATATCTAACAAAAATTAAGTGGAGCACCTGTGAGTTTATAACCAAATAAAATATAAATTTTATGCCAAATTAATTTGGTTTTATGCACTTTCACATTGTGCTGCAATTATATGATATATGGATTGAAAATTTCAATAATTTGTACAGAAAAATAACAATAAATAAATCCAACATCAAGGAATTGAAAATCTTTTTATAAAGAAAGGGAACATATTAAACTCAAATTGAATAAATAGATACACCTACATCAGTAAGATATATATGTTTATATCTACAACAAGTATGCATCACGTGCTATTTGGGCCAGAAGGGCAATCGAATTAGTTTAAAAGTACTAGCTTAAAGTTCCCAGCTTTCTATTCGGGACTGTTATACTAGTTACAAAAATGGCCATTACATATTTAGGCTTAGTTTGAGTCAATTTTCTTACTACTTCTTAAAACAAATTTTTAGTACAAAAGTTAAAAATTTTGAACTCAAAAGCTAAATTAGTAAAAAGGTCATTCCAAACGAAGTCAAAGTTTTTTAAAATATTTTTTTAGTCGAAAAAATTTTAATTTTATATATATATATATATATAATTTTAAAAATAAAAAAATTGTCAACAAATGATGTCAGGGTCTCCACCAGAGCCTTGCATTGGGTGCCCATACCCACACCCACTCATGTACCCACCCATACCCAATGGGCATGGGTGGGTATGGGTACGCCCATGACCTCGTGGGTGGGTATGAGTGGGTACTCAACATCAGAGGACAAACTAATTTATATTACTAATTATCATATGTATGCAGTATATTACAGTAATCATTACTACGCAGTGTGCAACACTGAACCGCGTCGTGACCACGATAAATTTTTTATATGTGGCTTGAAAGTTTGCAGTCAGAGAAAATGGCAAAAAACTCAAAGTCATTAATCCGTGGCAGACTGCATTCAAGAAGCGTGAAAAGTTGGTGGGTGTGGGTGGGTATGACATCCCGAAATTCACCATAAGTGGGCATGGGTTGGCAAAGCCTGCTAGCGCAGAGCGTGGGTACCCAACCAGGACCCCGTGTAGGGCTCTGGTCTCCACCTAAAGCTAAGGTCCCAGCAAGTGGGAAAACTGGAAGAGGGTGCATACATTGAATTGGGCCCACAGGTTGATGTTGAAAGAAATAGTTCCGTACACATCACTTGATAACGCAGTAGTTGTTTTGGGGCCCGCTGGTTGATGTTCTAATTTGTAAACTTGTCATAGTTTCATACTCATCGGCTCATCGCTCGACTAGTTGTCTTGGGGCCCGCGGGTTGATGCTGCACGTGAGAGAGAAGGAATTGTTTCCTTCGATCTGTCCGACCGTAGTCCCGATCTTTATTTTATGGTTTCACAAGGCGTTGCTTTTGGTAATTCCGCCAGGCAATTTATAATAGGTAATTTGTAAGTACCTAACATTTAAAATTATTATATTTACTTATCTAATATCTAAATTTTACTATTTATTATTGTACCACCTAAAACACTAGTAGATTACCTAAATTGCCACTTCCGTTACTACCCGTTACATATGTAAACCTGAACTTGTCTTTCGTGCGGGGATCACTTCTCTGAAGAGAAAACTATTTATACCTAACAAAAACTGACACAAGCGCTGCGACGCGTGAAAGGTTGGTTTCACTTTGTTACATAAATATTTTTACAAAAATTTATGAATAAAATATTAATAATTTTCACTTATCAAATTCCCCCAAACTTAAGGTATTTCTAGTCCTCAAGTAATGTGATTGCACTTATGATTAATTCAACTCCTCAGAATAGAACATGGTTGTCCGATTATAATCTTTCTAACCTCTGTCATCCAACTATGGTCTACTATACTATCATTACTCGACTACAATGCATGTAACTATCATCACCCGACTACGGTCTTCTAACCTTTGTCGCCACTCCAACTTCTATCACCTGATTACAGTCCTCCAATCACAATCGTCTAACTGCAGTCCTTTGACCTCCATAACTTGACTACGATCCTTTATTTGACATAGTTGCCCATGGCCAATTATCATTGTCGAAGCGCCATTGCCCAACCACCTATGTTGGAGCACCGTTGCCAACAATTATTATCAGACCACCACCGTCCAATCACTATCATTGGACCATCAGTGACTGACTTTAATTAATTGACCAACGCCATCTCCAGATTACAAATGCCAGATTATTATCTGTTGTTCAACATTATTGCCTTATTGGCCAATTGCAGATTCCATACCACCATCATCAAAATCATCATTGCTTGATCACCACTGTTATTCGACCGCCACCTTCAAAGCACCACCTCCCAATCATCATGTTATTGGTCAACTGCCTCCTAACCCATATTGTCATATTATTGTCACTCTGTTAAAACCATTCAAACATCTTTCAATATATATATATATATACTCAACAATATTTTTTACCAGCTCTTCATACTCTTATAATCTTTCTATCTCCAAATTAAGAGAGAAATGCAAATGTTTATATATCAATACATACATATTAAGAATGGGCAATAACTAGTGATTTTTTTTTCTTTTTATAAGTTTTTTTATGTAAAAATTTTGATGCGTCTATGCTTTTTTTTTTTTTCATGTTATAGATCTTCATATAAATATTAAATATCCCCATATATTTTAATCATTAAATATCCTAAGATAAGCTTTATGCGATTCTTTCAATGATCCCATGTCCCCTCGTCCAGATCTATTCCACCCGAAAGAATTCATTTAAAAATAATAGTGCGCGCATAATTGGGGAGAACAAGCTGAGCATATTCCTAGAACTTCCCAGAAGCAGGTCC
>NW_021318846.1:1469020-1469415 GCF_001605985.2 Dendrobium catenatum
TGTCAAATGATTTGGCGGTTTTACATTAAATAGGAAAGATAAATACATTGGAGAGGGATACGTTGAGAGAGAAGAAAGAAGAGAGAGAGAGAGAGAGATGGAATGCCATGTAGGTTTTTTTTTTTTGGGGGATTTTTACATACATAACATCTAAAATTATTGAAAATACATATTCAACACATAAACTTTTATATTTACTAATATACCATATAAAATCCTCTTTTCTTTCTATTCTACCACTCTATTGAAACGATGAGATACTTGTATTCGCTGTGGAAGGATGCCATTGATGGGGAAGACAGTGGTTGATAGTTATTTTTGACGAAAGGTTTAAACGGAATGTTAGAATTAATTAAAAGATGGGTTTTAGGTGGTACATAGTAAATATAATATAT
>NW_021318846.1:1469515-1473207 GCF_001605985.2 Dendrobium catenatum
GCGCCATTATCAGAATTAAAATATTTAAAATTAAAGTTAGGACCGTCCGAACTATGATTTTAGAAAATTACCAAACGTGGTCTAATCGAGTCAAAATGAGCTTAAATCAAGTACTTGAGATGTAATTGAAAACTTTAGAACTTGAATTGGATGTGCAAATGACCGCGAAGTTTTGCATGCTTATAGTTGAGTCGAGCATCTTGAAGAGACAAATACATTGAACCCCAAATTGTTCAATTTCAAAATCATTATGAAAAATCAATAATGAAAGAATGATTTATGATCGACCGATCAATACTGAACATTAGAATAGTAATAGAATGCTTCTTGTGAAAAAAGAATAAAAAGAAGAAAGTTGAGTTATGCCGAAGAGCGTAGAATAATTGTTGAAAATACGAAAGGTGTTGTCACTGAAATAGGCCAAGTTATCTTGTTAAAATCTCATTCATCACTATTATTAGATTAGTGTTAGAGTGCTTCTTGTGAAAAAGTTTGTTTGGCATTATAAAATGGCATTGATTAAGGTCAAATATCTGAATTAAAATATTTCAAAACTAAAGTCATGACCATCCAAACTCTGATTTTGCCAAATTATCAAACATGGTCCAATCTGAGTCGAAATGAGCCTAACTCATGCACTTGAAACATAATTCGGAACTTCATAACATGAATTGGATGACCAAATGACTCCCAAATGATTGTAGTTGCATCAAGCATCTCGACGAGACTAAGTCAATGAACCCAAGATTAATTAATTTCAAAATCATTGAGCCCCATCAATAATGAAAGAACGATCTATGACCGACGAATCAATACCGGCCATTTGATGGAACGTTATGAATTTTTTGTTAAATTTATAGGGCACGCCCATCAAGAAAATTAATAAATAAACTCAAACTCTCTATATAAAGGTGTACAAGGAGGTGTGAGTTGAGCTTGAGATTCATAAGAGTATAGATGATCTAAGAATTTGAGAGACCGCTTGAGCATTGAAATTTCTATGGTACACCAATGAGTATATTGATGATCATTCACTCCCCAAATATCCTCCTCTTTGGTTAATCCATTAGTAACGCTCATTTTGCACTTAGCGAGGCAAAGAATCCCTTCTCTTTTCCTTAGTGGAGATTGACCTTCATAAAGCTCTTCATCTCAAAACTCTTCCACTTTTTATGCATCCCTAATGAGGGAGATGTTCCTTCCTCCTTTAGGTCACAATGAAAGAGATGTCACTCCCACCTTCTCCTCACAACAGTGCAGATGCTCCTCTCTCTTTCTCCTTCTACTCCTCACAATGATGGAGACGTTCTCTTTTCTTTTGCTCTTCGCAATGATGGAGAGAATGCTACCCTAGCCTCCTTATCCTGTAATACCCATTGCCCAAAGATTTATTTCTTAGAGCTCTTCTCAAAGAGCTTCACAACCACAACCTGGAAGACCCATGTTGTTGGCCGACGAAGACAACTATGAGACTCCCTCACACTCCCTTTGACTCCCTTAATTATCTATAAAGCTCACCTTCTCTCTTCCTCTCCCAAGTTTGGACTCTCTTTGAAGAAAGGTGACACTTCTTTTTCTCCGAAGCTCGCTTAGATAAGAAAAATATCTTTGGATATTTAACATAATCTCTTAGGCCATATGTGAAATAATTAAAGTTTGATATTTAAAGTAAAAAACCAATGATTAATTTAATACTTTTAAGCTTATATTATAATACTATGTTTGTACTAGTTGATTAGATCAACTCCCACTTCGAATTATCCTATATGATATTTAGTCGTATATTATGATTAGTTATATAAAATTAAGGATCATCCAAGACAAACTAGGGTTCACCTAGTGAAGGTTCTAAAAATTTATACTATATGATTTTGATCTTACAATATGTCTTTTAATCAAGATTTGATTTTGATTTGATTTCTAGATCTACGGACAAAATTAAGAAACATTCATTTATAATTATATAGTATGAAAGCTTTTGAATAGTATGATTAGTTCAAATTTCAAAATTAAAATTTACCTTATTTTGATAACATGGATTCAATTGGGGTGGGGGGATGGGGTGGGGTTATCAAAATAACTGATCGAGCTATACAATTACATGTGGTATATTGGGATTAGTTATATTGTTAATTTATTAATTTTATTTAATTAAATATTTGAAATAATTTCTAGATTAATAGATCATTAAAAGTTAGAATTATGTTTGTTAAGCCACTTGAACTACAATGGCAAATTAGGAGGGGAGGAGGGGTGTTAGTTTATTTTTCTTTATAGAAAAAAGTTTGAAAATATTTTTCTCATCTTACTTTTAAAATTTTTTGTTTTCTTCTGTAATAATAACCATAACCAAAACAAACTCAAAGTTTTTCAAAGTTTTCAACTTAGATTTGCCAGTAAAACAATAAGAAACTAAAAAAAGAAATTAAAGTGCATTAAAAAAATTAAGAATGAGCACACAAAAACTTTATAGTGGTTCAGTCAAACATGACCTACATCCACTCCCCTGAGTCTTCTTCTCTGAGTATTACACTAAAACTTTATTATTTATCATTTTCTCCCACAGTAACGAACCGACAAATCACTTAAAGGTACTTCAAAATATAGGTAAACAACTTTGATAAACAAAACAAAAAATGTGAATATAAAATAAACAAACACACAAAATATAAAGCAAGCAAACAAGCTTACATCAATTAATCCCTACCCCAATTTCAATGCATGAATATCAATAACACCTAGTCTTTCTCTTAGCATGCTGAATGTGTCATAATTGATGGGTATTATAAATATATCTACTAATTGATTTTTAGTGCTTGAAACATATAATTCTATATCTCACTGTACTACATGATCCCTAATGAAGTGATGTATAAAATAAATATACTTTGTGCATGAATGTTGAATTGAATTTTTAAAAATATTGATTGTACTGGTGTCGTTGCACATGATTGAGATAGTGTCTACTAAAATTTCAAGGTCAAATATTTATTTATTTAGACATAAGACTTGAGGAACACAACTCCCTTCAACTATGCGCTCTGCTTTAAGCAGTGGATAAGACTATATAATTCTATTTTTTACTTACCTAAGAAACTAATGATTGCCTAATAAATTTATAAGTGCTAGAAATTATTTTCATCTCTACCCCTTTGAATATGAATATCCCATAATTTCAAAGGTGTTGCTATATAAAGAACACAAGAAGCCTAAGTTTTGGGTATCTATAAGATATATAAGAATTCTTTTTATGTTAATCATATTGAATTCTTTTGGATCAGCTTAAAATTAAGCACATAGACCCGTACTAAACATAATATCATATATAGTAGAAATCAAATATATTAATGATCCTATGATCCCACTATACATGTTCTGATCAAATAACTTTCATTTATATCGTTATCTAGTTAGATGGTTGAGATCATTGGTGTACCTATGCTCTTAGAACCTTACATATCAATTTTTTTAAAGATCTTCTTAATATATTTAGTCTGGATAAGGAATGTACCATCTTCTCTTCACTTGACTCTAAATCCAAGAAAACAACTCATCTCTCCCATCATACTAATCTCAAATTCATTACTCATTAGTAGCTAAATATTCAATACAAGGATTTTCATTTATAGATCTAAAAAGTATATCATCAACATAGATTTAAATTATGATTATATCATCTATTATTTTCTTAA
>NW_021318846.1:1473307-1476425 GCF_001605985.2 Dendrobium catenatum
ATATGGATCTTATGACTAGATGTATAAGCTTTGGATTATAAATTCTCTAGTTATCCTCAAAATTTTGATTTAAGATTTTGAATTTTAAAGAAATGAATCTTAATGTGAAAAGATTGAAGAAGTGTTTACTATCTAGACTTATACATTCTTAGAGTGAGTTACTAGCTAATAATCCTAATACACAATGAATCACCCTTGACGTAATTTATGATAGTCTAAGCTTTATCCTAGGAGATCAAAGGATGAATCAGACTATAATATATATGACTCTTGATGAGTAATTTGAACTCTAAGTTCAAATGCCACTAGTGTGAAGAATCACTAAGAACTTTAAATTTTATCTTATTTAGTTTACTTAACTAGATTTTCTAACCACCAAAATTTCTTAGAATGTTCAACAACATAATGGCCCTATACCAAAGGAAAAGTGTAGCATCCTTCAAGCACAATAAGGACCTCACTTCCTTACCCATGTTGGTCATAAAAGTACATTTTAATGTATGTTACAAAAATAAAATGCATTCATATATGCATGTATAGGTAAAGGGTTTGGTTATATGATACCTAGTACAATATCATCCTTGAATTAGTATATATATTCCTATAATACTTGGAATATATGCACCAAAAAACCTTAAAAAATGCATTCCAATGATTTCACATATGACGAGGCACACTATGGCTTCTAAAAGTATCACTTAACCACATAGACGGTTTATTTTGGTCATCATATTAACCACGGGAAGAGCATGGGGCTCTGATGTAGCCATAATGACATGTAGAATATCCAAATTGTGTTTATTTTCACCCATGGGAAGTCACATGTACGGTTCCTGATCTAGGCCATCTGATTGGATCGAACGACTCAAATTGATTTGGTCATTTTAATTTAATTTGACTAGAACTTTCAAATGATTATAACTTTTGATCCAACCATTAAAATCTGACAAAATTTTAAATATGGGATCATGATAACCTAATTTTTCAATGCTCAAAGGTTGGAGGCTCCAAACATTAAGAACATGGAGAATTTGGGAATTGAACTTAAAACTTTAAATAGTTATAAGTCTCTAACCCAAAGATGGATTTTGGTGATCTTGGACTCTATGGAAAAATTTAGCAAAAGTTAGGAGAAATGAAATTTTTAAGTTTATAGGATGATTTTGCTCAACTAGGTTTGACCTGGTAAACCTTGTTTGACCAAAGGTCAAGGGTGGGTCCATCTCATTCCAAATGATATTTTGAACATGTTGGAAGCGGTCCCAAGGTTTGATGGGGTCATTTAGTTCAAAATGCATATTTAAGGGCTAAAAGAACCTTTTGGTCAACCTAGGTTTACTTGGTCAATAAGGGTTGGAACTTGGTTCATTGAATTCTAAATGATGTTTAGGATTTTTGGAGGTGGTTCCAATGTTTGGTTGGGTCTTCATGGATATAGTATAGTTTAAAGGGGAAAAAATGATAATTTAGTCAACCTAAGTTAACTTGGTTAACTACAGTTGACCAAGGCTTGGGGTTTAGATCAATGGATTCAATTTTTTTTTTTTTTTTTTTTTTTTTTTTTTTTTTTTTTTGTGGATATGTTTGGAGAAGATTACATTGCTTGGTTTGACTGAGACATATTCCGGTTTAAGGAATTCATTTCTCATATTTTAAGGTTTTAGGGTTTTGTCGACAACCATTGTTAACCAAGTTTTAGTATTATTTAAATAGTTCATCCTAGTGATGATGATCATGATCAAAGAGTTTTGAGAGGCCTCCAAGTTCAAAGTCATAAGATGTCATGTTCAATGGCAAAGGCTATAAATATATGAAAATTTTATAGCCAATGGAAAAGCTTTGAGTATTAGGGGTTAGGGATCTTGAATTGCCTTCTAACCAATATTGTTGACCCTATGGCCATTCCTCATAAATATGCAAGTGATAGATCAATAATCCAAGATTATTTGGTTTGGTTTCAAGGCAATGAACCTTTATCCAAAAAAGGTTATAGACCAAGGGGTTTTGTGTTTTTATTCTGACACTAGATTTTGGAGTTTTAAACTGATCAATAGATTTATTCAGTGGATTAGATTTTGATTTTATTTAGACAATGATTTGGGACTATTTAAGGTTTTAAAGGCTTAAATCTTTGACAATCATTGCTAATAATCAATTATTGAACATGTGGTCAAGTAACTATCACTAGGGACTATCAACCGATGGATTTATTGCATACTTTTATTTTAGGTTTTAAATTTATGAATGGAGGTCAATGTTTGGACGAGATTTATCTTTGGAATGGTAATACCACTGATAATTAAGGGTAATGTTAAGTGGAATATGTGATGATCAAATGATAGTCAAGCGTGATTGTCAATTGATAGTTTTAAGGGTTAATGATGAAATCACCATGCTAAAACATAGTAATGAGCTTGATTTAGGAATTGAATTACATTTTAATTATTTAGGTTTAAAGATTATTATTTGACATGGGGAGATTTGTCATCATTCAAAAAATGGGTCAATAATTAACTATGATTTAAAAGAGGTATATGAGTCAATTTCTAAGAAAATGCTTGACTTATTTAGAAAACTCAAAAATAGCATGCATAATTAAAGAGTGAACTTTTTTAATTGAAATGTGACCATGATAGGTGAGTTAGAGAGCATTCTAATCTTAAATTTGAGCATATAATATTAGATAAGGAGAATGCATCATTACTAGATTGGATTAATAACATAAATAAATAAAAAATTGAATTAAATAAGTCAAATAATTCCTTAAAATTGAGCATGTTGAGTTAGAGTAAGAATTCAAGGAACTAGAGACACTTGCAATGGAACTAGGCACTAATGAGCATGCATTGAAATTTAAAGTTGTAAGTTACAAAAGTACAAATGAATTTTTACAAAAAAAATAATTACACTTCAAAATAATACACAGGGGCCTACACTATCACTAAAGTCACTACATTCGACACAACATGCATCATATGTTCCTAGGAAGAGGCACTAACCCCTACATAGGTTAGTGAACCAATTTATAAGGGCTAAATTCTATTCATTTGGCATGCTATGACACATAGCATGCACTAAAATAATAGAACAAACTTGGTTTGGAGGCCAAAAGGCTAAG
>NW_021318847.1:0-10884 GCF_001605985.2 Dendrobium catenatum
TCCTGAAATGTTAGTACACATAAGAGCAAATACAAATTTTCTAAAATTCTTAGGGGATAACTACACATTTGAACAATAATGTTTGGAATCATCAAAACTACATAAGTTGCAAAAATGTAAAGCATGCAAATAACAACTATCTTAACACTTTTTGCTATTGAGTTGTGTTTGGTTGGTTTTGTGCTTAGTTATGTTTGTTATTTGTGTCTTAATACTCTTCTGAATGATGGATGTTTAAATCTTTATTTAACTATTAAGGTAAGGTATATTGATTTTATTAGCATCTTTAATGGGTGGAAATGGGATATGTGGCTGGTTATCTCTTGGTTTTGTGTTAGTTACTTAATGTGGAGGCTCGTTACTTCTTTGTTGTTTATTTTACCTATTATTTATTGGTTTCCTTGTTGTATTTTTTAAGAGAAACCCACGAAGGGGCCTATGTGTTAATATAAAATAAAGATTATAAGGTCCTTAAAGGGAACCCAAGCTCTCTACTGCTCCAAAGAGCTACAAAATTAAAGCAAAAAAACCTACGAGCTCAGGTTCCCTACTAAGCAAAAGTACACAAAATCCCAGGTACATTCTACGATGCACAAGAGTGAGCACCCAAAAAACCATGAAGGTACAAAAAAATACTATCCAAATCCACAAACCTTCCGCTCCATCCAACTACACGATTACTTGCAAGGAAAAAACTCTGCAAAACAAAGTAATAGACAATAACACAACAAATGCAGTAAAAATAGCAAAATAATTGGTTGTTGTTGTCACCATTACCACCAAAATTAAGACAAACTATCCAAAAATCATACTGTCTTATAATAACACAGATGGTAAACCAATTATATATAATAATGAGAACAGGCCAAGAGGAATATAGGCGATCCTGGATCCAAATAAGCAAACCCAACCACCAATACAGGCTAACAGGATTCCCACGAAAGGCAGACAGTAACAAAACCAAAAAATCCAACCACCAGCAACAACACAACATACAACCAAATGAAAATAGTGGGTGAAAGCATAAGGAAGAGTTCCCAAGTTTCCCAGGTAATTGATTAGCACACATCCTCATGGGATCCAGCATCCCGTAAAAAGCCAGCAAACCTTCCAGGCTATAAAAAAACCCCACAAAAAATGGAGTTGAAATGCACGACACCCTCCTTTAACACAGAGAAACGCATAAACTACCCTTCCATATAGAGAAACAACATCCCCTCCAGACAGAACAAGAACAGCAGCCCCTCCAGACAACACAAAACCCACATAGAAGTATCGGTGTCCAACAGCACACCATCATCATCAAATTGAGACTTAATCATGCTAGACCACCCATCCACATAGAACCTAGCATTACGACCCCATAAATCAAATCAAAGATAAAGAAAAGGGAAAGACAAGGTCAGAATGGCCCAACACCAAAACATAACAGCCACAAACTTAAGAATTAACATAAGGAACACAAGGTTTATCCAAATATAATAGACCCCTAATCAGAAGAGGTAAATTAGAAAAGCAAAAATCTTTCATAGAGTCCAGAGTCCAACCCCAATGAGCCAAAGCTTTAGCACAGACATTACCATTTCCTTCAATAACCAAGAAGGAAACAATAAGCCTACTCATCACCAACTGATTATCCCTCCTCGTATAAAACAACTTTGAAGAGCAAGTAATAACATTCCTTGAAATAGAAGATTGGAAATAATAATAAGAGGAAATTTCCACCATAATATTAGTTCAATCAAGAGATAAACACAACCTTAAACCGTAGAGGATAGCATAAGTAGTAGCAATAGTCATATCACCATCAAAACCAAGAATATAATTACCATTAGAGTCCCTGATGAGACCACCACAACCAACCATAGAATTATTGAAAGAACCATCAACATTTGACTTTAAAAAATTTTCAGGTGGTGAATGCCAATGAATACTTCTTGAAACCTTTTGATTGTTATCCACATCAATATTAATCCCAAATTCAAAAGAAGCACTATGATACTTATTGAAGTTCTTAGCAGTAATAAGCTTAGCAAAAAAAGTTCTTTAATTTTATATTTCACCTTTTGAATAATCCAATGAGGATTCATAACTACACCATTATAGCGGAAATTATTCCTATCCAGCCAAAAGAACCAAAGGATAAGAGAAGAAATAGCATTCTTAATATGTCCTTTGGAATTAACAAACCAACACTTCAATAAAAGCATAAATAGAAACCTTAGCATTAAAATAGTTAATTTGCAAATTATCCTCAAAATGAGTCTAGGTTTTAATAGCACAAGAGACCGAGACAAAAACATGATGCATGTTTTCCAAGTGGTAACAACATTGTCGTTTAGAAGAAAGAAAGAAACCACATTTCTTCAAATTGTCATCAGTAGGGACGTCGTTATGTAAAAGCTTCCAAACAAAAATAGAAACCATAGTAGGAATACTTTGATTCCATAACATTTTGAAAATATTAGAAGCTTATTTCTTAGTTCTAAATGAATGCCAAACATCTTTTAAATCAAATTTACCATCTCTATTTAATTCACAAATCTGAACATCAAGAGTATTTATATTTAGGGGAATATGCAAAATAGAAGAAAGTTTTTCCAAATTCAACCCATGCTCCTTGAAAAAATAATTAACCTTAACAGAATCATTGGAAAAAGTATTAAACATAGAATCAAAGAACTTACCATTCAACCAACGATCCTTCCAAAAGAAAATATTACCACTACCCAAACCCCAACAGATAAATGGCTCAACCGCCCCATTTAACTTTGCAAAGATGCAGCCAAACTTTAGAGTTATCTTTACTAAAATAGCACAATGTGGGGTGTTTCTCCCCACAATACTTCACATTCATAAAATAAGCCCAAAGGCTCACATTAGCATGAAAATTATACCACAACTTAAAAGAGAAAGACAATGCCAAATCCTTGAAATACTTACAGCCTAGAGCCCCTTATTCCAAAGTACCACAACATTTATTCCAGGCTGACCAGTGAATTTTAGAACTGCTACTAGTCCCTTTCCAAAAGAATTTATTAATAATTTTCTCAAGACTGTAACACATAGTCTTAGTAGGAAGTAAAGTTTGAAAAATATAAACAGAGACAGCAAAGAACTGTTTTAATAAGGGTTAATCTACCACAAAAACTAAGAAAGTTAGAATCTCAAAATAAGAGTTTGTTATGCACAAACTATATTAAATCATAAAAAAGAAACTATTTTTCCTGCCCTTATAAAGAGGCACACCAAGGTACTTTAAGGGTAAACTAATATGACTGAAACCACTTAAGTTTTTAATGGCCATAATACGATCCAATAGAACTTTCTTAGCAGAAATAAAGACACAATTATTACAATTAAGGGCCAAACCACTCTCCAATTCAAAATGCTCAAAAACTTCAACAACATACTAATCCTATTTAAGGAGGTATTAGTAAAAATAATAAAATCATCCGCTAAGCATAAATGAGATATATAATAACCACCCAAAGTTCTAAAATACAAACTAGGATACTTTTCAAAGAGATTATCCAGGCCTCTAGAAAGGTAATCAGCAGCAATAATAAAAAGGGACAGACAAATAGGATCACCATGTCTTAGACCATGAGAAGCCTTAAAGAAACCATAAGATTTACCATTGACAATGATAGAGAAATAAGGACTTTCAATACAAAACTTAATAAGATTAATAACTTAGTGTCAAAACCAAATAATATCATAATATCATAATATCATAAAGAAAAGTCCAAGCTATATTATCATACGCCTTAGAAATATCAAGTTTCAAAATTATATTCCCACCTCTCACTTTAGCATCCAAATCATGATAGAACTCCTGAGCCAAAAGAATGTTATCTGCAATGGCTCTGCCTTTAACAAAACCCATTTGAAAAGTAGAAATCATATTAGGTAAGAAAGTAGATAAATGATTCATCAAAATTTTAGATAACAACTTGTAAAAAAAGGTGCAAAGACTAATAGGACTAAAATCATTCTAAGTAGAGGCAAAATTATTTTTAGAAATAAGCACAATAAAAGTAGCAGTGAAAAATTTAGGTATGACATTACCAACAAAAAACTATAGAACAACATAAAATAAATCAATACCAATGATATTCCAAGTTTTCTTAAAAAACTTCGAAGTAAAACCATCAGGCCCAGACACCGACTCCGAATTCATACCGATAACAATAACCTTAACCTCCTCCAATGAAAAGGGGATTAGACAAGAAAATATTGCGCTATTTTTAACTAAAGTATGGAAACACTTAGTATTGTTGTCCCCTTCAACAAGATGTTTAAGAGCCACTTTCTGCTTCCAAAACATTTCCTCTTGAGCTTGTAATTTGTTAAGCTCATCTTTAGCCTCCCATTAAAGACAAAAGTTAGCCTCATAAGGGAATAATTGGCATTGAGATTCCTGGGAATTAAATTTATCCTTCATAATTAAAATATTAGAAAAAAGATTCTTAAAAACATTATGATTCCACTAGTTCAAAACAAACTTAAGTCTTTTTAGTTTATACCACAGCTTACGCATGCCATAAATATTATTATCCGAATGTAAAGGGGTGATCCAATTATCCTTAACCATATTCATAAAAGTCTCATGAAGTAGCCACATGGTCTGAAATCTAAATTGAGAAGGCACTTCTCTCAATCTAGGCTTAATTTTAATGAGAAGGGGAGAGTGATCTGAGAGGGTCCTGCTCAGATATTTCACATTAGTAGAATCAAAAGAATACAACCAAAAATCATTAAATAAAATACAAACTAATCTTTGCCATAAATGCCCATGATGCCAAGTAAATTTATCACCAGAAAATCCAATATCAATAAGATTGGTATCCACGATCATGTTATTAAAATCCTCCATAGATTGATAAATAGGGAGGGAGCCCCCTAAGCGCTCAGACGGGCTAGTGATGGTATTAAAGTCTCCTCCAACAATCCAAGGAAGAGAACACATAGTTTGAAACTAACAAATTTGGTCCCATAAAATCTTTCTAACAAATCTAGAAGAAGTAGCATAAACAAAGGAAGCACAACATTGCAAAATAGAACTCCAAATATTACAATGAATAACTTGATTAAAATCACCAATCATGTCAACCCTAACAAAATCTTTCCAAAAAACTCAAATTTTATTAGAAACATTAAATAAAACATGTTTAAAACCCAAAAATTTAGTAATACTAAGTAACTTATCAGAATATATAAGAGACTCAAGTAGAATAATAAGAGAAACATTATAAATACGACATAAATTTTTAACTCTAAGTTTAGAAGAGGGGAAACCAATAGCCCTAACATTCCAAATAATATCATTAAACATAAAAACAAAATTAATGCAAAGTGATAGAATGGGTGTTTCTAGGAGTTTGTTTAACAATAGCTTTAGGCTTCTTACCACTCCTTCCACGTAGTAAAACTCGTGTCATTATCATCTCTAGCATAATTTTAGCCAACATATACATATCTTCATTATCAGTAAAACCATCACTATAATAATTAGTGGTCAAAGGAAAATTACTATTATTACCCATACCTGAGTTCCTCTTAGAAAGTTGCATTTCTTTTTTCTCATAAAAAACATCACCTTCCATATAAGTTTCATTGTGAACCTCAACTTCACTGACCTTTTCCTCCATCGTTTGGGATACAACATGATTAGTAACAATAGCTTGCATAGTATCATCCACCACCACCATATTGTTAACCAACTCATTTTCCATATGAGTTTCATTGAGAACCAACACATCCTCCATCAGATAAACATCTTTATTTAGATTAACCCCAATATTTTGATCAATCACAATAACAAAAAAATAGGTAAATAAGAGGAAGAGTTTAGAAGAACTTCCTTTCCCTTAACCAGGTCCTCCAAGGGAGGAGGGCTCAGTTCCACCATATTCGAAGCCAATTCTAAAGCAATAGTACTAAGCTCAAGCCCTTGGGAGTCATTAGCCATATTAGAAACATGATTAGGTATAACAAAAACCAATTCATCTAAATTTAAATCTTTGTTACTGGGCAGATTAGAAGTTTCCTTTGGCTTCCTCAGATGAGGATGTAATCTATAGCAAGAAGATAACCCATGCCCATGCATCTTACAATGAGTACAAAAAATAGGTAAGTTTTCAAATTTAACTCTTTAAAAATAGCCATTTAGTTCTAAACCAATCCAAACCTCAGTAGGGTATTTCTTAGATGTATCTAGCTCAATTAAAATATGAGCAATAGACAGCCTAGAGATGGTCGCTGTAGCCTAGTCAATTTGCAAAGGTTTACTAAAAATAGAAGCCAAACCGAATAAAATCTAGGAGTTAAAGAAATGTAAATGAAGATTAGGAAAAGAAATCCAAACCGGGGTAATAGGGAACTTTTCTTGCACATCAAAATTTGGAGACCAATTAAGTAACCGCATTTGGCAACCCTGTATGTAATAAGCCCTTCTTGCAAAAATCTAGCTATAGACCAAATCATTACTCAATTGAATTGAAATGTGTTGGGGATTCAGTAAACTGACCTGAAAAGATCCAGACAATTTGAGACTTAAGAAAAACTTTCGAATGATATCCAAATTTGGCCGCTTAAGCATAAATTTCCCCACAAGAGTAAGAGCAAAGGGAGCGGCAAGTAAAGACACCATGAAATCATCAAGCAACAACGCCGGGCATCCTTTGAAGGAGGAATGCATAAAATGTAGTTTGGTGGAAGATGATGAAGATCCTGCTAAAATGTCTTTAAAAACATGGGTTTTCTTGTTGTATTTTATTTCTTGTGGATGGTTCCTTTCCGTCCGTCCAAGGTATTGGTTATACTAGTGTTGTTATAAACTGGATTCTCGTTATAAATTATTATTGGAGCATTTGGAATTCTAATTACTTGTTTTTAATGGGAGCATTAAGATGTCCATTAACTGGTTATCCTTCATTATTACTGAAGGGGTATCATACACCTTTATTTTTTTTTAAGTCTAATTGGATTTTAATTTTATATAGCTACAATCCTATGTATTTTTCCCATATATTATTTTTGTGCTTGCTCTGTCTTTGCAATCATTATGTTATGCAAGTTTGTTGGACTAATGTTTTTGTGGATAAGATGATTAAGTTTTATAGGAAGTCTGTGCTGAAAGTCTATTTTATGGCCTTTCTTTGTTGGGTGTTGTTTTCTTGCAACCCTAAGAGTGTTATTAGGTTTTATTGTATTTCGTAGCATAGGGGACCTTCGGCTCTTAGGTTTTTCTTTGACTTTTTTTATAGCTCTATTGAGTAGTAGTGAGCTAAAGGTCCCCTTTAAGGACCTTGTATCCTTTCTTTTCTATTAATGCATAGGCCCCTTTGCAGGTTTAAAAAAAAAATTTATTAAGAAAAAAAGCTTTTTATTAAGCACTTTTCAAACCATAAAAATACCACCCAATAATTTTTTTTCATTAAAATAATCTAGGTTTAAAATTTTAAGCATTTTAATCCACTCGATTGAGAGAATGAGCTAGTTTTCCATACTAGGGTTCAGTTTATGCTGACATTTAAGTGGGCTAAATTTGAAAGAGCAATGGTTCATATTTAGCCATTCCACATTCTTTTGATTATTCGGATCACCATCTGAATCTATCTCGACCATTTGTTTTGAATAGCAGAAGATCCAATGGATGGTAGTATGCTCCAACATGGATTAGTGATACCACATCTACGGTATTGATTAAGAAATAATTGTCAATGGTGAAATCATTTTTAATCAATTCCACTGTAGGTGAAAGATTGGCAGCATTTTTTTTTGTCGAATCAAGTCTCACCGCGTGTACTCTCACTGGTGCCGACGGTTTGTTAAAAATGATTTTTAATTATTTTTTAAATCCCTTTTTAATCAAAAACTTCTAAAATATTTACAAATTCATTTTTAACCTAAAAAAATTAATACAATATATCAAATTATTTTGTTTTTCAAATTCTTTATTTTAAAATTTAAATTAAGTTAAAATACTTCACATATTTTTATTAATTTCAAACATTTAATGTTTGATATTTTTAATTAATATTTAATTAAAAATAATTCAAATATTTTCAAAATTTTTTTTAAATTTAATTTTAAATCATTATAAATTTTCATAAAATATTTTAACGATATTTTAGGATTGGATGGGGCATTTAAAAAATATTAACAAAAATATTTTTTAGAGTAATATTTTAGATTTTAAGATTTTGTTTGTGCAGGAGGATGCTAATATTATGTGGGAAAAAGTGGCTAGTGATATTAACATTATTGCAAAAGATGTGCTTAGAGTTTCAAAGTAAAAAGCTCTTAATAGTAAAAGTAATTGGTGGTAGAATCCAAATGTGCAAGAAAAAAATAACAAATAAGAAGATTTGTTATACAAATTGATTTAGATGTAAAAATTCTTATAATTTGGAAAGCTATAAAGAGACTTATAAAGAATCTAAGAAAGCTATTTGTGATGCAAAGAGCTTAGCTTTTAATGATGTATATAATAGATTAAATACAAATGAAGGAGAAATATATATGTATAAGTTAGCCAAATAAAGAGATAGGAATAGTAAAGATTTAGTTCAAGTGAAGTGTATTAAGGGTGAAGATCAAAAAGTACTTTTCTTAGAAGATGATATTCAACAAAGGTGGATAAGATATTTTGCTAAACTTTTTAATGAAGAATATAAAATATAATTTAATTTAGTTACTTTAGCACCCTAAATGAAAATAAAGGTTTTTGCTTTTATCGGCATTTATGTAAAACCACAGTTAGAGAGGTTTTAAAGAAAATGAAGTGTGGAAAAGCTATTGGTCCAGATGATATTTCTAATAGAGATGTATAAATTCTTAGGAGATGAAGGAATTTCATGGCTTAATAAACTTTTAAATAGTATTTTGAATACTTAAAAGATGCCATATGAGTGGAGAATGAGTGTTTAATTCTTATTTTTTAAGAATAAAGGTGATGCGTAGGAGTGTGCAAATTATAGAGGAATGAATTTAACGTGTCATACTTTTAAAACTATGGGAGCGAGTTATGGAGCGTAGGTTACAACGTGATACTAATGTTTCTCAAAATCAATTTGGATTCATACCGGGTAGGTTTACTATGGAAGTCATACATTTATCGAGAGGTTTGATGGAGATATATAGAGAGAATAACCAGAATCTACATATAATATTTATTGATTTAGAGAAAGTATATGATAAAGTGCTAAGAGAAGTGCTATGGAGAGTTCTTGAAAAGAAAGTAGTTAATAATGCATATATTCAAATCATTAAAAATATGTATGCAGGAGCTATTACTTGTGTTCAAACACAAGGTGGTTTAACCAAGAATTTTGCTATTTCGTGTTAGGTTACATCAAGGATCAACCTTAAGCCCATATCTTTTTTCTTTAGTCATGGATGTTCTCACTAGACATTTGCATGAGGATGTACCTTGGTGTATGCTTTTTACTGAAGATATTCTTCTTGTTGATAAGACTAGAGAGGGAGTTGAAGGTAAACTTGAATTTTGGAGGTCAACCTTAGAGGAAAGGTTTTCGCTTGAGTAGATCTAAAATTGAATATATTGAGTGTAATTTTAGTAGCAATAGACCTAGTGAGGGGATTGTGACTTTGGGTGATCAAGTCATTAATAAGAGTACACTTTTTAGATATATTGGATCTATTATTTAAAGAGATGGTGAAATAAATAGGGATATTATCAGTAGAATTCAAGTTGGATGTTTGAAGTGGAGGAATGCATTAGGCTTATTGTGCGATAGAAAAGTCCCCCTCAAAATTAAGGGAAAATTTATATGATGGTGGTGATACCTGCAATGTTTTATGCTGCCAAATGTTGACCATTAAAAGAGAAGCAAAATACTAAGTTAAATGTTGCATAGATGAGGATGCTTAGGTGGACGAGTGGATTTACCCTTAGAGATAGGATACGAAATGAGCATATATGTGAAAAGGTTGGAGTAGCTCCAGTGGAAGATAAGATTAGAGACAGTCATCTTAGATGATCTGGTCACATAAAATGATGGCCTTACGATGACCCGATTAGGAAAGTAGAATTATTAGATTTGACTTATATTAAGAAAGGTAGAGGTAGAGCTAAAAAGACTTGGTTAGAAAATATTAGAAAAAGATCTTTCTTTATTAGATTTAAACAAAAAATTGACTTTTAAAAGGACACAATGGAGAAAAAGGATTCATGTATCCAACCACACATAGTGGGACAAAGGCATGTTATTGTTGTTCTTGTTGTTGTTGTTGTTGTTGTTGTGGTTGTCTTTATGTTGGCAATCATAACTAGGGTTCTCTTGACTTAATTTTGATCCTTCCTCTTCCATTACCCCTAGAACACATTGGATCTCCACCATGTGCTCTAGGTCCAACCTGTACACATTCTCATGCCTTTCATCCCATCAATACATCATTGAGCCCCTCCAACAACTCAATAATTCAAGACTAGTCAACTATATTCAAGCTGATCACTTCGAACTAGTATTGACTCCCCATCCTTTGGAATCCAAAACACCTTGAATATCATTAAAAACGCCATTTCACGTCATAAGAAATTAATCCAAAATTCCCAATTTGTTAGAACATCACCTTCCGATGACCCAGTTAGGAAAGTTGAGGTATTAGATTTGAGTTATGTTAAAAAAGGTAGAGGTAGACCTAAAAAGATTTGGTTAGAAAATATTAGAAATAATTTTTCTTTATTAGATTTAAATGAGAATTTGACTTTTAACATGACAAAATGGCGAAAAAAGATTCATGCAGCCGACCCCACGTAGTGGGACAAAGGCTTGATGTTGTTGTTGTTGTATAAAATATTTTAATATTATATTAATATTATTTTCAAATTATATTTAATATTAATTATTTTTA
>NW_021318847.1:11431-29675 GCF_001605985.2 Dendrobium catenatum
ATATATGGAAAATTATGGGCCTAGCCCATTTTCACTGATATAAACTAGTTAAGTTACAAGTAAGGTAATAAAACCTAAAAATAAGTACCTAAAGTGCAAAAGTAAAAACCCAAGAAAGGGGAACATACAAAAATCCCCTAAACAGGAGAGGCTGAATACATCTTAAAAGCTCAAAAACAACACTAAAAAATAAATCGAAGCTGGAATTGTGAGGAAGAACCATCGGGCTCAGGAATTGTAACTCTCTAAACCTGGTTATAGAAGAATAACAGTTAAAGAATTACTACCATCCGAAGGAGAAAATAGCAATTCTATAATCCTTGCCCACCATTCGCTACATTGCTGGCTATGAAAACGCAGAAAATAGCAGAATTAAACTTGTGAATGAAACCAGTCAATCAACAAAGAAAAAAACCTTAGCAGCCGGCCAAATGAATCACCCTTATAACAATTCCATAAGCAAAAACCCATTTATCCAATTCATAACCTTAGTGAAAACAGCAGACTTGATTTTAAGAGCTAAGGTAGTATACAGTATACGATATAGAATTTTTGCCAAACCTCCTCTCATTCCTTTCTCTCCATATATGATATACAGAGCAACAAATAATTAGGTAGTACAAATCCTTGTTCTTACTTTGTATCTCATCTATAAACTCAAATATTTGTAATATGCTAGGCTGAAGAAGTAGAAACCCCAAATTGAGCATAAGATTAGGAAGGATTGAGAAAGATTAGTCACATTCAAAAAATAAATGAGTGACAGTTTCATTAGTGCTATGAAAGAAAGAGCATTTTGCATCCACGTTAATCCCCTTAGCTATTAGGATATCAGCAGTCTTAATGCCACCAATTAAAGCCATCCAGTAGAAAGAAGAGAATCTGAGAGCATATCGCTTGTGCCATACAAAATGGTACCAATTAACCTTTGTATAATCATTAAAATGAAACTACCTATACGCACTATGTTTGTATATAATGCCTGTGCCCCAAAATAGGCTATCTTGAGTATCTAAGAGCACAAGAATAATAGAGAATGCACATGCAACAGCTTCTAGCACCGAAGTAGGCAAATGCCACCCATTACCATCCAGAATTACCAAAAGTTTAGCATTCACGGGGAAGTTTTTGATGAGCCTCTAATACTTCATTTAAGCATTTATTATTAAACCAGTGATCCCAATAGAGGGATAAATGAGAGTTTGGAGATACCCTGAAGTGAAAATTTTCGTTGGCCAAATAGGCATCCCTACAAACACTTTTCTAGAATTTGGAAGCTTGATTGACAGGTTCCTTCCAAGGAGAGAGATATAAGTTAAATAGCCACTTAGCCAGAGGGCTATGAGAATGGTAAATTCTCATAATAAGAGAGCAATTAAAACTGAATTGAAGAGAATGCAAGGAAGGTAACCCAAGGCCTCCCACCTCTTTTGTCCTACAGGTATTTCTCCATGAAATTAAGTGCAATTTTCTGCCAACAGTCTCACCAAAATAAATGAATTTAGAACATAACATGTCAATTTTCTTAACAATAGTTTTCAGTAGTATGGCCCCACGAATCCAGTAAGCAATTGTATTCCAGATAGTGTATCTAAGAAACTGAAGCCTACCGGCAAAAGATAAAGCTTTAGCCTTCCAACCAGAGAGTTTGTGAATATCATTTTCCATCAAATTAGAGAAGCTTGCAAGCTTGGGATTATAGGGGGATAGAGGGACCACAAGATAGATCATACTAGAAGAGATAGCAAGAATATTAAAAATTGAACAAATGCTATATGGTACTTGACAGTTAGGAGACAATATGATAGAGCTTTTCCCAAAATTCACTTCTAATCCTGAATCCATAACAAATTCCTTAAGAATTTTCCTAAGTCTTTCACAGTTAATAGTATCAGCTTTCCCAAAAATAATCATATCATTAGCATACATAAGGTGGGAAATCCTTTGGTCTCCAATAGAGAGAGCTTCAAAGCTATTATCATTAGAGTTACAATCAAGCATACATGAAAATGCATCCATAACTATACAGAAAAGATATGGACTTAAGGGACAACCTTGCCTAAGCCCAAAGGAGGAGGGGAAAAAACCTTCAAGAGCCCCATCACTGCATAAAGATAACCATACATCCTTTATGCAAGCTTCAATCCACTTTACAAACATTATAGGAAAACCTTTTTGCTTCATCATTGAAATAAGAAACTCTCTAGGTACACTATCAATATCTTTTTTGATATCTATCTTAGCACACATGTGCTTGAATTTGGAAGAATTCCTAGAGTGCAGAAGGATTTCATTGGCTAGAATAACATTATTAGTAGATATCCTCTTATGAATAAAACCAGCTTGATTTTCTTTAATAATAGGAGGCATAATGGGTTTCATCCTTGCAGCCAAAACTTTTGCAATTATCTTGTAAGAGTTGTTACAAAGCGCTATTGGGCGAAAATTAGTAAAAACCTCTGCATTACTGGATTTTGGGATTAGAGTGATTGCAGTTGCTTTAGTAGTACGGGGAATATAATTATTATTATAGAAATATTTAACAACATTGGAAGCACCCAAGTAGTCCAATAACCACCAAAAATTAGAGTGATTGCAGTTGCTTTAGCAGTTCAATAACCACCCAAGTAGATTTAAAGAACTCAAAGTTGAAGCCATCCGGACCAGGAGAAGAATTGGAAGCACTAGAGAAAATTGCTTTTTTTATTTCAACTTCTAAAAAAGGGGTAGTAAGAGAGTTAATAAAATCAGAAGGAATAACATTACGAGCGGGAAGAGGTTGATATCAAAGTCCAGATTCTGAGGAGCATTAAAAAGGCTTTGAAAATATGAGATGGAGTCATTAATAGCCTCAAACATAGAGGAGCCAGCTTTAGAAATAGCTAAGGAAATAGCAATTTTTTTATAATTCCTCCTTAATCGTATTTTAGCATATAAAATTTTGAGATCGTCCTCCCCATGAGATAACCATTTAGATTTAGCCCTTTGCTTTATCCAAGAAAACCACATAGAAGATGTAGCCGCCAATTGATGATTTATGCTTTTAAGCGCCAAAGAGGCTTAAACTATATTACCATTAGGATGCAAGCTACCAATACAAGAATCTTGCTTTCTTGTAGATTTTTTATATGTTCAGCCATCAAGTTAGATGTATCCCATCTTTTCCCTCTAATTTCCACTTTGAGTTGCTTTAGTTTAGAGGAAAGATCTACAAAAGGGGACCCTTTTGATTTGGCAGTCAAATAGTAAATACCAAAATTGCTCATATTTATTCCAATAATTTTTGAAAAGAAACTGATGCCTAGTGGAAGAACTATCCCCAGGCAAGAGAACAATAAGATAGTGGTCTGAACCTCTAGGACATTTAATCATGTAGTAAGAGTTGGGAAAGAAGTCATCCAATCTTCATTTACCAACATACGATCCAATTTGATATGTATTGGATTGTTAGTCCGCTGATTATACCAAGTATATGAAGGACTGATAGAAGCTAACTCATTGAGATTATAGTCAACAATGAAACTATTAAAGTCATGAAGCTAATTTTAATGCAACACATTCCCTCCTAACTTATCCGAAGGAAACAAACAACAGTTAAAGTCACCCATTAAAATCCAAGGAGTACCCCTAGAAGGTATGATGGTTCTTAATTCTTCGCAAAGAGCTTTTCTGCTATCATGGTGATTAGAAGCATAAATCACCGAAAGAAGAAAGGGAGGACTAGTACCATAAGTAACCATCCCAGTAATCATTTGTGAAGAGAAGAAGGAAGGATTAAAGGTAAGCCTATCCGGAGATCATTTAATCCATATCCTCCCTGGATTAGCACAATGAAAATTATTGCAACTAATTTCCATATCATAAACCAAGTGACTTTTGAAAAATCTTATGTCTGAGAGAGCCGAGAGCTGTATTCTATTCTCAAGAATATAAATCATGTCCAACCTAAGAGATTGAACTAACATTTTGCAGAAAGAAATCTTATCAAAGGAGCTAAATCCTCTAATATTCCACGCCGCTATAGAGGGACAGATCATTTATGCTTGGATGAGGGGGTGGGAGGCTTTTTGGAACCTTTTCCTCATGTGTTTTTGGGAAGGGAATGATTGCTCTTTTTACCACTGGTATTTAAAAAAGGCTCAGATATGCATGCGCAGTCATTTTTGGAGCAGTTAAATGCAAGGTCATCTAAGCTTTGAAGCAGCGCAAACTTATTGCCCATCAGGACTATCGAAGGTTTAATAGTTGAAACTTGAGCTATATCTGAATCCCCTAGACATTCATCTGTCATGGAGTTTAAATTAGGAATAATTGAATTAACAGAGGCATCAGGCCTAATAAGTGAAGGAATGGGATTATCAGAGTTGGTAATATGAGGTATGGAAGGTTAAGGATCACTATCTGGTTCTTGATGAACTATGAGAATGGTGTTTTCACTAGTAGTAGCAGGTATAATAGCAGTTAAACCTACCTGCAATGGTACCAATGATATTGTGGTGGCGATTGCTGAGAGGGTATGTTTAGAAATGTTAGTTAGTGTGGTCACGGGATCTGGAGTGACCACATTAAAATTACCCAAGGTCGTTGGGCTGGGACAATATTGTGCTTTCCTGTGGGGGTTTCATGATGTACTACGACCCCTGGGATTAGTTTGAACATTTTTGTCAGTTTGCTGAATATCAGGACATTGCGATAAAGAATGAGCTAATGATTTACAAGAAGAACAAGGCGAGAGCTTCCATTCATATTGTATCTGCAATTTGAATACTTCACCTTCAATTGCAATGGCAATAGAATCTGGAAATGAAGAAGTAGTGGATACTTGGATGCAAATCCTAGCATAAATTAACCTAGTTTTCTCAGCAGTTAAGGCATTTACCGCTATAGGAATACTGATTTTTGAAGCAATTTTTGAAATCCCTTCAGAGTTCTAACAGACTAAGGGTAGATTATGAACCCTAACCCAAATCGACATAGAAGTAAAACTTTCTCTGGTAGGATTAAATTTTTTGGTCCATTTCTGGAAGATAAATGGTTTTCCATGAAAAAACCATGCCCCTTTTTTCCAAACCATATCATAATCCTCCACCAAATAGAACTTAAAAAGGAAGAAACCATCAGAGAGGGTTATGAGTTGAAATATACCTTTGAGTTTCCAAATCCTTTTAGTAGTGGCATTCAAGGCTTCATAGTAAGGTCTCTTATCGATAGAATACCTGACGAGCCAGAGAATCCAATCTGCAGCAGCAGCATCAGTGAATTCTTTATTGAAGGGGATGATCTCCTCTACTATTTCTATGAGAGAAATCAGAATATTAGGGAAAGATGGCTCAGCATCAGTGATGATATTAGACCACAGACGATCTAAAACCTGAGGACGAGCAGGGAGAGTGGAGGAAGGTGCATTGACAAGTGGGGGGAAGTGGCTAGACAAAACAAGGTCCTTTTAAGACCACCGGTAGAAGGCCGATGGCGGCCAAGGAGGATGGAGCACGAGTGGGTGGAAGGGCAGCTAGGGCATCACTAGAGCTAATATATATTTATTTTTAAAATATTTAAAACTGGTTCTATTTTTATACAAAAAAATAAAAAACTCTAAGACCATTAGCTTGTCGCCGCCTCACTCACGCATTCTTCATCTTCGCTTGCTCACGCCCTAGCCACATCGTGATCGTTGTTAAGAGAGTTGCTATTTGCATGTTTTACATTCTTACAACATGTATAGTTTTGATGATTTCAAATATTATTATTTTATGTATAGTTATCTCCTAACACTTTTAGAAGAGTTGTTTTTGCTCTTGTGTGTAGTAACATTTCAGGAAAATCAAACTCCAGACTACAAAGACTTCAAATCAAATTCAGCATGAGATACATTGTGTATTTAAAACTTGTATTTTTCTTTGAATTAAGTTTGAGAGAGAGTGATTGTGATTGAGTGAATACACACACACACTTTAGGAGATCTTGAGAAATTTGTACTGATCGTACGGGACAAACTTAGTCCATACGGGGCGATCAGGTCAGTTATCTCCTTGTAAGAGCAATGGAACGAATAGGAGTTGGAAAAAAATTTTCTAAGTTCTGATCGTCCAAGATGAAGTGTATTCGTCCCAGGACGAAATGTTCTCTGGAAAATTTTCGTTCAAAATGAAATGTATTCATTCCAGGATGAGTTGCTCTCTGGAGTACTATCGTCCAGGACGAAGTGTATTCGTCCCGGGATGATTTGCTCTCTGGAAAAATTTCATCCGGATGAACCCATAATTTATCCCAGGATGAAGTGAACCGACTCTGATCTTTTAATAACGTTCTACAGTTTTAGGGAACCGACCTACGGAATAACCATTCGTACCGAACTAACCTAGTTCGTATGGGATGATGTGTGTGTACGACGTCATTTCGTACCCATATATATTAGGTTCATTTCCAACGCATTTAAGTAAAATCATCCAGGATGATCCATAATCGTACGGGACGATCCAATGCGTATTGACTTGAAAATTTACAGTTTTTGGACGGTTTTTCTTGTCTCTCCTATATAAAGTCCACTTTTAACTACCACCAAATCTTTTTGTCCACCGATCTTCGTGCCTATTGAAAGAAGAGTCAATGAGAGAGTGTAAGAGAGTGTTCGAAGGAGGATTCCTACTACTAGA
Source organism: Dendrobium catenatum (assembly GCF_001605985.2). Taxonomy (NCBI): domain Eukaryota; kingdom Viridiplantae; phylum Streptophyta; class Magnoliopsida; order Asparagales; family Orchidaceae; genus Dendrobium; species Dendrobium catenatum. The sequence continues at coordinate 18,088 of NW_021318847.1, forward strand.
GCGTGAAGGCTTCATTTGGTATTCAAAGGTAAGAATCTCTACTTGTGATTTGGGATTACTTCACTCTTTTCTTTCTTTTTTTTAGATTTCTTGTGTGAAGATCTATCAAGGAGATCTGGTTCTCTTCCGATACTTGGAGAGTGTGAACAGCCGAAGGGTTCTCTGCCCACACTAAGAGAGTGTAAAAGGATGACGGTTCTCTGCCAACACTAGGGATAGTGTAAAAGGAAGACGGTTCTCTGCCGCATCGGGTAGTGGTGGAAAGAGTGTTTGTAAAGGCTTCTCCGCCTTGCTGTGGGTGCAAAAGGAGAGTCACTAGTGGTATTAGTGCAATACTCGGAGGGTGCCTCCGGGAAGTGGAAGTAGGTCAAGTTTGACCGAACCACTATAAATCTTGTGTCATTTATTTTTTGTTGCTTTTTATTTTGTTGATTTTTGTTTCTAATTTGTGGTTGAAAAATCTATTTATACAAAACTCATTAAAGTTTTTTTTTTGGTTTAAAAAATTAAAAAAGAGGGATTACTTTTTTAATTACCAATTCACCCGCTCTTAGTTAGCCGCTGGGACATAAGCTTAGGTTTAACAACCTAATTCATAGTGATCGAGTTACAACAAATGGTATCAGAGCTTTGTTTACTTTTTGATTAACGTAGATGACTACATTTGGAAACCTAAATACACCTGAGGGTTACTCTATAACTAGACCTCCACTGTTCGATAATATACCTTTTGATTTTTGGAAAACACGCATGTCTACATTTTTACAGTCACTTGATTATCGTATGTGGATCTTAGTTCAGGAAGGGTATACAAAACCAACTAGGCTAGTTGACAGAGTTAGAGTTAAAACACCTTTTGCAGACTGGACAGTAGAAGAATGTGACTTAGCACAACTAAAAGCCAAATACTTGAATAGTTTCTTTTGTGCTTTAAAATCAGAAGACTACATTCGGGTTTTCACTTGCAAAAGTGGGAAGGACATATGGGATAGACTTTGTATAGCTTATGAGGGGACTAATGAGGTTAAGTAATCTAGACTTAATATCTTATTTCATGATTATGAATTATTTCGCATGAAATCAAATGAATCCATTTCTGATATGTACACAAGATTCACAGAAATAGTCACATCTTTGCATGCACTGGGTAGGGAACTAACGAATGCTAAAATGATTAATAAGATTCTTTGTTGTTTACCTACTACTTATGATGCTAAAATTACTACAATTATAGAATCTAAATATCTAAACACTTACTCTATTAATAATATTCTTGGTTCGCTAATTACTTACGAGCAAGGAGTTAGCCAAAGAAAGATTGATGCAGGTGAACCATGAAGGGAGAAGAACATAGCACTAAATGTGGAAGAGTCTGAGAGTGAACACTCACAACCTGAGGATGAAGACGACATCGCATTGATGACTAGATAATTCAGAAGCTTTCTGAAGAGGAAGTAGAAGAGACGCCATCATTGGAATAGAGGTAAATTTAATAGAAATGCCAAGGTTTCAAATGATGTGATTTGCTATGAGTGCAGGTAACCTGGTCATATCAAGACTGAATGCCCAAAACTCAAAGCTACTCCTAGTAAGGAGAAGGTAGAGGAGAAACCAATTGTAAAGAAGGGCAATAAGAAGTTTTAAAGAGCCTTTTGGGCGGACTCAGCTTTAGATTCATCAGAGACTGAAAAGGAAAAAGAAGTCACTAATATGTTCTTAATGGCCAATAGTCTTGATCAGTCAGATCAAGAAGAGGTATGTGATATAACCTATGATGAACTTTTTGAATTTTCTAAACACATGCATGATGCATATAAGAAAATGAAGAAAATGCATGCTAGTCTAAGTTTAGAGTTTGAAGAATTATAAAAGGAACATAAAATCCTTAGGAAAGATCATACTTTAAGTGATGGCAACCACATGAAATTACTTGATGATTTTGATGACTTGAATAAAAAACATAAAAATTTAAAATTATCCTATGCTGAACTTGAAAAAGATTTTAAAAATTTTAAGGATGAATTGGAGAGCAGGATTTGAAAGTTCATTAGGGATGTTAGGCCCCTTATGAATTGGCTTAAGGCTAATAAAGAGAGAGGTGAATTGGAAAAGAAGAATCTTTAAATCAAAACACAAATCAAAACCAATATCACCACAAAGAAAACCAAATACGGAAGTAATAAAGAAAGAACATACCGAATTTATGATGGTTCGGTAAAACCTTGACCTACATCCACTCCTTAGAGGTACCCTCCAAGTATTGTACTAAAACAAGTGTCTCTCCTTTAGCCCCCACAGCTAGGCAGAGAAGCCCTTACAAAATCACTTCCACCTTCCCCGGTGCGGCGGAGTCGCCGAGTCCTTTGACACCAAAGAGATCTTATTCTTTGGTGAACTTCCCTCGAGTCAAGCCTTGAATCCGACGGTATTAAGGTGCAAGCCTACCGGAGCAACCGTGTGGAATCCCCCTCAGCACTCCCTTGAGTCCCCTCTCACAGGATCTTCTCCCTCTCTCAAACTCCACCCTTTCCTCACTCCCTTTCAAGATCTCTCTTCATATTTCCCCCAAAAGATCGAAGCTATAATGGATTCCAAAGACACTTATAAAGTGTCATGTCATAACTTAAATAGAATATCTTAAAATAAGCTCATTAATGCAAGTTACCGACTTTATCATCCTATATGATTAGTATAATTTAAGCCCAATCTGCAGGGATGATTTGAGACGATCAGAAGAAGTTTGTTCATATCGACCCGGATGATAATATATTATCATGGACAATCAGAACAAATCATGGAATATCATCCTGAACATCGCCCTGAAAATAGCTATCTGATGTCCAATCATCCAGCGTATCGGCCTGGACGATTTTGCGATCGTCCAGGATGATTTAATCGTGTAATCAAGTCATAATTGCTTTCCTTAAATTCTAGATAAATTTTGGAAAATTGCCCTGGATCATCCTAGACGATATTTTATAGTCCTGGACGATCCTCTGGATGATGTTCAAAAATAAGTAATTCCTAAATAGACCTGGTGGCAGATTCTTTCTATTTTGAGCCTATCGTCATGGTCGATACAAAATCATCCAGGATGATATTTTTTGCATAATGACGCTTGCTTTAATGAAGATGCCCTATTTAGGGTTTCTACTTTTGAACAGATCGTCCAGGACGATATAAATATCATCCCGGATAATGTTACCAAAAACAGTAAACTCTAGGAAACAGTCATAAAATCTTCCAAGTTATAAAGCATCCGGAGCCACACCAAATACAATAGACTCAAAAAAGGAAAAAGTGTATAAACTGACTCAGGCCAAGTCTACCCAATCTTGAGTTGATTCCAAATTGCAGTCTGATCGTGTGAACCTGAAATGTCATTAGATAAGGCAGTTGTAGAGAAAAAAGAATGTTTGCTATCATCAAAATCATAAGCCATAGATCCACAATAATCTCTCCCTTTTTTATGATGGCAAACATTTCAATTTGAATTTGCAAAAAGGAACATTTTATCCTAATTTCCCCCTCACTAGAATAACACTATAAAAATAGGGGAGATAAAAATATTTTTATTGTTTTTTAAATTTTTGAACAAAAGATACAAATACGATAATAGTACAAAAATTTAACAATTCGTTCTCCCCCTTTGACATTATCAAAAAGAGAGGATGCACAAACAAAAAATAAAACGACCAAAAGACAAAAATGTTCCCTGGTCTAGTGAAAAACAAATATTCTTAAAATGAGAAAGTTACCTCTTGGTTTTAATCAAAAACTTAGTAAAATTAGATTGACAACGCATAGCCCAGAAAAAGTTAAAAATTCATAATTTGATAATCCAAACTCAAGTTTTTTTAAAGGCTCAAAAAGCTTTTTAATCCAATATCCAAACCAAGGAATAAACGGGAAAAAGAAACATTAATTTTTCAAAACTCCTTTCATAAAATATATCTAATAGAAGATCAATGCACGAATTGCTGAATTAGGAACCAAGATTTTCAAGCACAAGTTTTGAACATATCATGGATTTTCTTAAGCTTTTAGTAGTATAAGAAAAAATAAGCATATTTTTTGTGGGCTCATTTTATGCCCTTTAGCACTTGAATGGCTCTTTGAGCATCTTTTGATTTTTAATATACTTTGTATATTATTATTATTTTTAAAATTTGGCGTCATTGCGCATCTTTTGGTTTGACATCATTGGCCACTTTTTCTTTTATTATTATTTCCAAAAAATATTCTTTCTTTCTTATATTTTCAAAACTAAAGTAAACCCAAATTATTGACAACACGAACAACTTGATTAAGAAAATTTTAAGCTGGATTCAAAAATTTTGCAAAAGATTCCTATGCGATAGAAAAAATGTAGGGAGATGAAAAATAAAAGTTTTAAAATCCAATTTAATATATGATGAATATTTTGAATCAAAAGAAAAATAACCTCTTTAAGAAGAGATAAAGAGAAAAAAAATCATGAGTTCCATTTTTCTGACTGTTTTAGAGAAGTCAATCACAACTTACCAAAGATTTCAAGAAAAAATAGTAAGTAGATTTTTCATTTTTAGAAAAGTGAATGTGTGTGTTGATCAGAGAGAAAAGTTCACAAAACAAAAAAATTCAAAGAATAAACAAAAACAAAAACACAAAATAAAAATCGAAATAAAATAAATAAACAAAACAAAAAGAAAATAACTAAAAATAAAACACAACACAAAGACACAAATAAGGCTTTTAACCATTATCTTTCTCTTGGTCCGATGCTTCAGAAACCAGGCCTGCCCAGAAGATTTTTTGCTATTAATTATCTTCCCAGTTTAAAATTTTCTTCACTTTATCATTTTCTTTTGCTGGAAGAATTCTTAAATTAGGGCACTGATTTTTCATATGGCCAGACTTTCTACAACGAAAGAAAATAACGTTAGAAGAAATATTAACATCTTTACTATTTTTACCTTTATTCCACTTTTGTTGATGCTTATGCTTTTGCGAGCTTTTTTATTTGCTTGACAAGTCAGTGCATTCGTCACCAACTAAGCTATCTCTTTTCGTATCTTCAGCTTTTAGAATAATCATTTCACCTGCATCCACAAGTATTTGACCCAAACTTTGCTCGTAGGCAATGAGTGAGCCAATCAAATTATCAATAGAATATTTATTCAAATCTTTTGATTCACAAATAGCAATTACTTTTGCATCAAACTTATTTAGTAGACAACGAAGAATTTTATTAACTTTTTAAAATTTAAAAATTCTTTTCCTAAAGCATATAATGATGTTACAATTTGGATAAACCTAGTATACATCTCTAAGATTGTCTCATAAGGTTTCATGAAAAATAGTTCATAATCATGCATTAACATATTCAACTTTGATTGCTTGATTTTACTAGTGCCTTCGTATATGGTGTGTAGTTTATCCCAAATTTCCTTACCAGTAGTGCACGTGGATGCTAACATAAAATCTTCTTAATTTAAAGCGCAGAAAAAGAAATTTAAAGATTTTGCACTCAATTGAGCATCGATTCGTTCATCTCTATTCCATTGACTAAAAGGAATGTCAGTTTTAATTCCATCTAAAATACATGACAGTAATTAATAACCTGTTAAAATCATATGCCACATGCAAAAATCAATTGATTGTAAAACAATAGACATGCTAATTTCCAAAAATCAAATGTAATATTTTTAAATAAAGGTGGTCTGGTGATTGAATAACCTTCCGCAATATTATAATTTGAAAAATTAGCCATGGATCAAAATTCAAAAGTTTTTAAAAACTTATTTTTTGAAAATGGCTCTAATACAACTTGAAAGTTCATTAGGGATGTTAGGCCCCTTATGAACTGGCCCAAGGCTAATAAAGAGAGAGGTGAATTGGAAAAGAAGATTATTTAAATCAAATACAAACCAAAACCAATATCACCACAAAGAAAACCAAATGAAGAAATTAAATGCGAAAGTAATAAAGAAAGAACACACCGGATTTATAGTGGTTTGGTCAAATCTTAACCTACATCCACTCCTTGGAGGCACCCTCCAAGTATTGCACTAAAATAAGTGTCTCTCCTTTAGCCCCCACAGCTAGGCGGAGAAGCCCTTACAAAATCACTTCCACCTTCCCTAGTGCGGCGGAGTCGCCGGGTCCTTTGACACTAAAGAGATATTCTTCTTTGGTGAACTTTCCTTGAGACAAGCCTTGAATCCGACTGTATTAAGGTGCAAGCCTGCCAGAGCAACCGTGTGGAATCCCCCTCCACACTCTCTTGAGTCCCCCCTCATAGGATCTTCTCCCTCTCTCAAACTCCACCCTTTCCTCACTCCCTTTCAAGCTATCTCTTCAAGTTTCCCCCAAAAGATCGAAGCTACAATGGCTGTCAAAGAAACTTACAAAGTATCATGTCATAGCTTAAATAGAAGATCTCAAAATGAGCTCATTAATACAAGTTGCCAACTTTATCATTCAGGATGATATAAATATTGTCCTGTACGATTAGTACAATTTAAGCCCAATTAGCCGAAACAATTTGAGAAGATCAGAAGAAGTTTGTTCATATCATCCCGTACGATAATATATCGTCCTGAACATTCAGAACAAATCATGGAATATCGTCCTGAACATCGCCCTGAAAAATAGCTGTCTGATGTCCAATCATTCAGCGTATCGGCCTGGACAATTTTGCGATCGTCCAGGACAATTTGATTGTGCAATCAAGTCATAATTACTTTCCTTAAATTCTAGTGAAATTTTGAAAAAATTACCCTGGATCATCCTTGACGATATTTTATAGTCCTGGACAATCCTCTGGACGATGTCCAAAAATAAGTAATTCCTAAATAGATCTGACGACAAATTCTTTCTGTTTTGAGCCTATCGTTCTTGCCGATACAAAATCATCCAGGATGACATTTTTTGCATAATGATGCCTGCCTTAATGAGGATGCCCTAATTTGGATTTCTGCTTTTGAACAGATCGTCCAGGCCGATATAAATATCTTCCCAGGCGATGTTACCAAAAATAGTAAACTCTAGGAAACAGTCAAAAATCTTCCAAGTTACAAAGCATTAGGAGCCACACCAAATACAATAGACTCAAGAAAGGAAAAAGTGTACAAACTGACTCAGGCCTAGCCTACCCAATCTTGAGTTGATTCCAAATTACAGTTAGATCGTGTGAACCTGAAATGTGGGTAGATAAGACAGTTATAGAGAAAAAAGAATATTTTCTATCATCAAAATCATAAGCTATAGATCCGCAATAGGATTTATAGATCAAATTATACAAATTAAATTTTGAAAGATTTGAATTCATTTTACAAATTAACGATAAAAACTCTCGAGGATAATAGGATACCCCCTAAACTTAAAGATTTTACTAATCCTATTATGTATCCTAAATTTATGCAATCCCTGAATAAATAGATGAATGGTAAAAGACTTATTAAACCATTTTCAAAAGTAAAATATAATAATTGTGGATTGTTTGGTTATATAGCTCACACCTATACTTTGAAGATGAAAACTAATTTGGTGTGGAGACTTAAGATGCATAAACCTAGACATATCATACATGCATCTGATTATAAATTGCCAAAACGAGAACTCAAACTTGTTTGGATTCCCAGGTCTAACGTTTGATAATTTTGCAGGATCGCTCTCACACAAGACCTCGTGAGAGCATATGGTATATAGACAGCGGATATTCAAAGCATATGACTGGAGATACTGCACAATTCATATCACTGGAAGTTAGGAGTGGAGACAAGGTTACACTTGGAGATAACACCACAATGAAGGTGGTTGGATCAGGTATGATTGGAAATTTTAATAAATTTTTCATCGAGAATGTGCTATTAGTAGAAGACTTAAAGCATAACCTGTTAAGTATAAGCCAACTATGTGATAAAGGATTTGTGTGAAATTTTTTCCTACTAGCTGCATATTAAGCCTAAATGATAAAGATGTTTTAAATGGTAAAAGGGTAAATAATATTTATATGCTAGACTTGAATTATATTCAATCTCATACTGCTTTTTGTTTGAAAACTATATCTGATGAGTCATGGCTTTGGCATAGGATATTTTGTCATTCTAGCATGAAAAACCTTAGAAGGATTACCCAAAAGAACTTAGTGAGAGGTATACCAAAACTAAACTTTACTAAGGACCACCTTTGTGATGCATGTCAATTAAGAAAGTAAGTGAAGTCCTCTTTTCAGTCCAATAAAGATCTTAGATCTAGTAAACCATTAGAGATTTTGCATATGGATCTTTTTGGACCAGTTGGAACTGTGAGTTTAGGAGGGAAGGTATACGGATTTGGGATTGTGGATGATTACTTAAGATTCACATGAGTTAGATTTCTATTCATAAGAGTGAATCATTTGAAGAATTTAAAAAATTTTCGATTTGGATTCAAAGAAAACTTGGGTGTAAAATTATTTCTATACAAAGTGATCATGGAGGAGAATTTGATAATGAGAAATTCGAAGAATTTTGTAAGGAGAAATGAATTGATCATATTTTTCTGCACCTAGAATCCCTCAGCAGAATGGGGTAATCGAAAGGTAAAACAGAACATTAATAGAAGCCGTCCGAGCAATGTTGGTAGAATACTCACTTCCTAAATATTTTTGGGCTAAGGCGATTAACTCTGCATGTTATGTTCTGAATAGGGTGAATGTGAGATCTAAACTAAATAAAACACCCTATGAGTTGCTAAAAGAAAGAACACCTAATTTGTCTCATTTGCATGTTTTTGGTTGCAAGGTGTTCATTCATAATAATGAAAAATTTGCCTTAGGAAAATTTGATCCAAAATCTGATGAAGGAATTTTTGTTGGATACTCAAGTGTTGGAAAATCTTATAGAGTATTCAATAGAAGAACTTTGGTAATTGAGGAGACCACATATGTTGTATTTGATAAATTTGGAAATATGGAAGAGCCAAATGTTGTAGAAGATGAGATTGAGATTAACTCTCAAAAGATTGATAAAATAAATTTATAAGGAAATTTGGAAGAAAATGTCGAAGAAAATTTGGAGATAAAAAATCCTTTGCCTAGAGATTTGAGATTTTCTAAAAACCACCCAAGGGAATTGATTATAGGCGAACCAAGTGAGGGTGTAAGGACTAGGCATGGATTAAAGAAAGAAGTCAATCCTTTTACCTTCATTTCAACTATAGAACCGACAAATATTGATCAAACACTTTTGGATTTTGGCCTTGCAAAAAGAGTTGAATCAATTTGTAAGAAATAAAGTTTGGGAATTAACTACAAGGCCAAAGGATCAAAGTGTAGTTAGAACTAAGTGGGTATTCAAAAACAAAATGAATGACTCAGGAGTAGTCATTAGAAATAAGGCTAGATTTGTTGCTAAGGGGTATAACCAGATTGAAGGGATTGATTTTGAGGATACTTATGCCCCTGTAGCTAGACTTTAAGCAATTAAGGTTTTGCTAGCTTTTGCCTGTTTTAAAGGATTCAAATTACATTAAAAGGATGTAAAAAGTACCTTTTTAAATGGGGTAATTCAAGAAGATGCTTTTGTAGAACAACCACCAAGTTTTGAAATTTCTAAATACCCAAATCATGTTTTCAAGTTGAAAATTGCATTATATAGATTTAAACAGGCACCTAGGGCTTGGTATGAGAGGTTGAGCATCTTCTTACTTGAAAGATCTTTTGAAAAAGGAAGTATAGATACAACTCTCTTTTTAAAGAAATATGGAAATGATATACTCATTGTTCAAATTTATGTGGATGATATCATTTTTGGATCTTCAAATAAAAATTTTTATGATGATTTTTCTAAAACAATGAGTAGTGAATTTGAGATGAGTCTAATGGTAGATTTAAGTTACTTTCTAGGATTTAGCATTAAGCAAATTGAGAAAGGTATATTTCTTAGTCAGTCAAAGTATGTTAAGGACATCCTCAAAAACTATGAAATGGATAATGTTAAACCTGTTAGTACACCAATGAGTTTATCAGTTCAGTTGGATAAGGACTGTGAGGGAAAATCTGTTGATCAAAAGAAATTTAGAGGGATAATTAGATCTTTACTTTATTTGACTGCTAGCCGACCTGATATCATGTTTAGTGTTTGCTTATGTGCTAGATTTCAATCAGATCCAAAAGATCACATTTGACAGCAGCGAAAAAAATTTTAATATATATGTTAGGAACTCAAAACTTAGGAATCTGATATCTTAAGTTTAGCTCGTCATTTAAAATAATTGGTTATTCAGATTCTAACTTTGCAGGTTGTAGAGTGGATAGAAAGAGCACTTCTAGAACATGTCAATTTATTGGAAATTCTCTAGTCTTTTGGTCCAGTAGAAAATAAAATTCAGTAGCCCTATCAACTGTAGAAGCTGAATACATTGCATTAGGAAATTGTGTGGCACAAGTTCTTTGGTTGAAACAATAGTTAATTGATTTAGGATTAGCTATAGGCACTATTCCAATTTATTGTGATAACACTAGTGCTATTTGTATTTCTAAAAATCTTATTCAACATTCAAGAACCAAACATATAGACATAAGACATTATTTCATAAGGGATCATGTATCAAAAGGAGAAATTGAACTCACTCATGTTTCTACTGAAAATCAACTTGTAGATATTTTTACAAAACCTTTAGCATTTGATACTTCAGTACATTAAGAACAATGCTTGATGTGATTGATTTGAATGCTTAAATAAAAATGTTTTTGCAACATTGATGTTTGTTTACTAGTTAATGTGTTTGTGTGTTTTTATGTGTTTATGAACTTGTATGTGTAATTTTCTTTATTTAGAGTTTGTTTTTTTTCATTGTTTTGTGTTTTAGTTTTTATTAAGTGTAAAAATTTGAAAATTTTGAGTGACAATCATCCGGGATGAAATTTTTTTGTACCGGATGATTTTTGTAGTGTGTCAAACAGTCAGATTTTGAACCGGTTGAGTGCAGTTTTCTGTGTTTTATTATCACTTTGTCTGTACGATCATCACGATCATCCGAGACGAAATGTTTTTCAAATGACTGGATGAATGAACACTACAGGAAAAATGCCTCTTACAGGCGGTTATGACCGGCGGTTAAAGGACCGCCGGTATTACTGGCGGTTCATCCGGCGGTGTGGCCGCCGGCTCTTACCGACGGTGTACTCGGGGGTTTCGTAACGTTGGACCTCCGGTATTAGCGACGGTCTTGTAACCGCCGGTTAGACCGCCGATCTTCAATCTTACCGGCGGTGTACCGGCGGCATATACCGCCATTGATAAGTGATGAAATTACCGGCGATCATGACCGCCGGTAAATGCCCTAAAATGAACGAGCCCGAGCCTTGCATTTCATTTCTAATCTTTCCTTCTCTCTATTCGGACGAGTTCTGCCGTCGCCTCCGCCCGTCTCGCTTGATCATGCGCACTGTCTTGCCGACGACGATCGCTCTCCGACCCCACACCAGCCGCCTATCGTGCGATCAAGGTCTGCTATCTCGCCGCCGTCAATCTCACACCGACTACCCTATTTTTCATGTGAGTTGAAGAAAAAATGGGATTTGAAGGTATTCTTTAATGTTTTTTGTGATTATGTGTTCT
>NW_021318847.1:29775-42321 GCF_001605985.2 Dendrobium catenatum
CCGCGCACACGAGAGATGCATATCAGATCATATTTAGGACATATACGTTATTTACTCACACACTCTATGTAACTAAACGAAACTTTAAATAGTGACACGTTCAGAGAATAAGTAGTGGCCTAGGATCTTAAATTAATCATAAATATCAATCGTCTAGAGTGAGTGTAATACCTTAAGAAGCTGTGTGCAATTATATTAATGTGCGCTATATAATTTCTGCTGGAATTTTTATAGGGATGCTCAAATTATACGATTCCATAATTTAACAACTGATTTAATACATCTTTGTGTGCTTTTATATATGATATATCCTAGTTAGATGAATCGCAAAATTCATCACAGGCCGAATCGCTAGACGTATAATGGACATGCAGATAGCTAAATTTCAGGTCGAAATTGGTCAATTTGGTAAAATTTTCAATTGTCCAGGGGGAGTCTATAGGAGTTTTGACAACGATGTAATACAAAAATTGGAATGCACTGCATATTTCTCATTTGATTATTGAATATATAGAATCTAATCCGTCCTGAATTAAGGATAACATATATTATCGTTCCGGGACGATAATGACAACTGTCTTTTCTCGCGACTTCAATCCAAAGAAAAAAATTTCTCTGGTGGATTAGAATTTCCCCAGACTCATATAGATAATTATAAGGCCTATACATTGCTATCACCATATTGTGCCCAATTCTCAATTCAGTCATAAATAGATCATTCGTACGTCCGCTTCGCACTGATCGTGCTTGTTGGCATAATTGAACCAAGTAATTATCTTTAAACTAATCAGTTACAAGAGACATTTATATACTGGGGATGTGACGACTCCTGAACTTTTTGGCTACCGTATACATTAGTTTTATAGATGCACTCTCTCATGCTCGCAGAGTGCACGAGTGCCATTTGTTCACACGTTTGGCCACTTTTTTAATTTTGAACTTCTATCGTATGAGGCACCGTACTATGCACGGCGGATAGTAATTGTTTGTAGGTTCGACGCTCATATAAGGATTCTGGTGTACATTGGGCCCAGCTCTCTCACGCCCAACGATATGTCAGTGAGACCACGAGATCGTTCGGGTATCTCACGTGTCAAAGCGAAACACTAATTGCTCATGCTCTCCTAGAATGTCTCTGCACTATTGATTTTCCTCCTAATCAAAAAACAAAAACTTTTTTTTTGAGCCAATTATTTTATCTAAACGGTAAAGCACCTAGACCACTGTATACGAGTGCCCATATTTCAAGTCATGTCAATCTTTCCTCTATCAAAAGAGGGATAAGACTATTTGACCGACGCCATAATGTGCATGTAGATATTAAGTTAAAATTTTAATTGCAATAGGCTAAGACTGAAAGCTCAAGAAATGAATAAAAAGGCCAATTAGGCGTAAATTGCATGCTTTACTTTTTAACAAAAAAATTGGGTATTATAATCCAATCAAAGAGCTAGTTTTTAGATCATGTTAAATGGATAATTTATATTTTAATTTTCATTTAGAAGTTTGTACGGGGCTATTAATAAAAATGATTATTAAGGGGAGATGCAATTAAAAAAATCAGTGTTTAGAATTCCTCTTTGATGATCACTAACCCTCTTTCTCTCGCTTTTTTTATTTTCTCTTTTTTTTTTTTTAAAGGTTAAGCTCTTTGTATGCCCTTATAAATATGAAGCTAAATATGCATTATAATCTTCATTTTTTTGACCAATAAAAATAATTTCGTGGAGAAATGCTCTTCATTTTGATTGGCATTTGGTGCGGCTTTTCAATATGTTGTTATTTATCTTTATTTCTTTAGGTTAATTAGCAATCATATTAAAACACCTACTTTTACTATATTCACAACTCTTCCTCACTTCAAATCATACTTTACAGACTAATAAACTAGCAAACTAAATCATAAAAACCTTCTAAATATTTTAATATCGGTTTATCAACTCAAATAGAGAAGTTTCTCTTGAACCTCGTCTTATTCCTATACTTCAACAATCTTCTTAAAATTTAACGCAATCTACAATCAAGCATCCATAATGCACAAGTTCACATTCCCGCAAACATAAATTTTCCACCATCATCAACAATCCTTTATCTCTCACATAAATGTCACTCTTAAAGTGGATCTTCAAAATTTTGCCGAAAAATGGCATGTACCAGACGCGATCTTCAAGGTATGGTTTATTGAGAGGTTCAGTGACCGTGCCGCCCTATAAAACCTCATGCAATTTCATCAAATAAATTTTAGAAATGTTTGTGTTAACTAATATTGTATCCATAGACTTTGTTATCGCATGTACGTGGCGTAGGTCAGCGTCTGCGATGCGACATCCGAGAGGAAGAGCGCTATCGGCTGATGAGCTACTCCCTGCGGAGAGCTGTTTGATGATGGATGCTGCTCGTGGATCAGCGACGCTCGTGGTGGAGGGGCACGAGAAGCATATGTGCTGTTGAGGAGATAGTGTATGTTGGAGGTCGACGCGTCAGATGGAGAATTTCGCTGTTGTCTGTACCGCGCTGTTCGTGGCGCTTGTACGCCAGATGACCTGAGAATGCTCATCGTCGTTTCTTGTCAGAAAGGATGGCGCGTGCGTCTGGATTAGTCGGAGCGCATATTTCATGAGTCATGTTCATTGTTCTGTATAATTTCTCTAGATGTATGAATGTTAGGCGGATGTGAGGATCGAGGTGCATAATCATAAAGCTTAAATGTAAAACATTTTGTAGTACTTTGAAATATAATATTTGAGTCTTCTCATCTTCACCGTAATCCTCTCACTTATTATGAAAAATATCATTCAATCATCAACACATTACCCAACATTAACATAATATCGATTATGCATGTGATGCTTACCCAACATTTGTTTGTCCACGTAACTATTGAACATTGCTGCGCTTTTCTTTATATCAAGAGAAGACTATATCTTAGACTACGCACCATCTCTCAACTTTTTTATGTTCTCTTTTAATCATGCCAACTCCTACCAATATGAATTTGATGTTGAATTAACTATTAATGTAATGGCTACAATGCCTCTTAGTCCCTTCTGATTGCTCGCAACTTATAAGAGAATGACTAAAGTTTGAACATTGACTGTTGTATAGCCTTCAATATCCTCATCAATCGTCGACATAACATCCGTACCAATTACTGACTCTAGAGTGTCATCAGCTTATTTCTGTCAGTACCTCCTAGAGTCAGCCTAGTCACCTTGTTATAACCTTTAAATTTTAAAATATAAGTTTTGACCTACAATAGTTAAATTTTTTTAGGAGTTATTAGTTAGTCCGAATTTTAAACATATCTCACCATAAACATAATATTTATTATGTTTTAATTTATATAATTTTTGGGGCATTATTAAAATTCCTTTAAAAATCGGCACATTTGGTGTAAATATAAGTTTGATCTGGGACGTTAGGTATGTAATAACCCCACTATTTTCTCAAGGAATTGTTTTTTTGGAGTCAATATAACTCTAAAGGTGCAAACATTTTTTGCCATAGAATGAGATTGTGTATTTTACTTATACAAATCTTTTCGTAATTTTGGGCACTTGTGAAACCCTTAAAAATAGGTATCCTTAGGACAAGTAAGGATTAGGACTGTTAGGTGTCCATATTTACAAACTAATTTTATTAAAATTTTAAATAGAAACTAATTATTATTTTTTGTATTTTTTTAAGTCTGAATGATATTTGAATCTTTATACTAAAAATTGATTAAATTAAATTATTTATTCAATATAAATATATTTATTTATAATAAAATATCTTATGGTCATTAAACCATATTTTTTTAAATTCATTTTCCCCCTTTCTGGATTTTAGCAATAGAGAGCATATTGATTGAAAAAGTTAGGAGAGAGAAAAAGGCAATCGAGATTTGGAGGTCGGGGGAGGCGATTTTTGTCCGTGAGTCTAATTGGATTGGGAAATTTTCTCGTCTTGTTGTAAGGAATGTTTATCCTATTTTTTATTTCAAAGATTTTGTATTTTTGATATTTTTGTGATCAAATTTGCATTTCTATTAATGAAAAATACAAATAATTTTGTATTGGTAAGACTTTCACCATGTAACTTTTTATATATTATAGAGATTAAGATTATATATGCACATTTTGAATATTTATTTAAGATTTTTTATCTAATGATTTGGAAAATACAGTAACTTTTATCTACACAAAAATTTATTTTTACATCTAAAAATAGTAGTGTAGTACAATAAAAATCTTAAAATATTATTTTATATGATATAAAGTAATTTGATATTTTTCTAAAAATGTATAATTTTTCCTAATAAGAATCTTTGTTGTATATTATGATATTTTGGCATCAACTTAATTAAATTAAATTATATAATATTAGCTGCAATGCATTAAAAATGGATGTAAATATATACTTGATTAATAGCTAGTCACTATTATTATTATAGTAATATGATCATAATATGTGTGTGTAAAATAAATAAGTAAAGAATGATTGACCCGTTGGTTGGAGACTAATTGACCTATACATGATGGTAAGCCAACAGACTTTCCTTTAAATATTATGATTTGATGTTATCCTCTTCTAATTCACATAATATACTGATTGGGAGTTATAAGAAGATTATTAGTGTGCCGACGGGCAAAGAGTGATGACTTTATTTTCTGAGTCAACGGTTTACTAATACTAATATAACACTAAAAAATATCATGATTGTCAGGACTTCTTACTTGTTTAGTGTGACTGATAAAATGCATATTCTTGAGACTTAGTGTGATTGCTAAAATGTATGTTTTTAGGCATTATTTTTATTATTATATGGATTAATTGTTATTTATGATTTTATTATTATTGTATTATTCTACTGCTCCTGCCACTAGATTATTATTATTATTGATTTAGATACTGATACTATTTAATAATACTAATTTATTATACTGATATTAATCACGTGAAATACTGAGCACATGATATAGAATACCTAGATAGAATGTGTATATTCTTATATGATTTTATTATATTGATTTAATTTTGATAATCTTTCCCGATATTTTGATTTGATATTTTATATGCTTTTTGTATTGATTGGTATTACTGATATGATGATTACTTTATAAATTTGACACTCATATTGGTTTATAACTTTACTAGCTTTTATACCATAGTGTTTTATTATTTATAGATTCCACTACTACTATATTTGAGATTTTCTATTTATGCATTAATTCAATGATCATATGAATGTAACTGATATGATTTGATTGTTGACATGCATATTACTCTTTTTCATACTTTGAAGCCAGTTATAGGTTTTGGTTACCTATTGATCTTTTTAGCTCATTATATAAGATTAAATGATTTTAGGTCAAGGCAGGAGAGTAGAAGTGTGAGGCTGGTCAGGATTCTTCATGTTCTATTTCTTTTAGTTATTCTTTTATACTCAAGAGAGAGTAGTTGTGATATGATTGTAACAATTCTGAGTAGTGTATATATTTTTTGAGAATGAATATACATGCGTACACTAATATTTTGAATTATATAATATCTATTTTATTATTTATTACGGATAGATGATCACAAATAGCTCTTATTATTATTTATTAAAAGATTAAAATTTCTCTGTTTTACAAATTGATTTTATTAGAACATTTTAGACATGCTTATCTAATTTATAAAAATTTTTCTATGATTTTTGGCTCCCAAATTTAAAGAAATGAAATTATTTTAGGCAAAAAGTTAAAAAATTGGCATAATTATATATACGTCATTTGAATTTCTTATTATAAAAAATCTTTATCCACTTAAATCATTTCATAAATCATTCTCCCATTCATTTTCTGCAATAGAGAAGAAAATATAAAAAAATAAGTGAAAAGAGAGGAGAGAGAACAGAAAAACTAGTTTTTGATAGTCATAAAATTATTTTCACCAATTAGCTCAATTGAAAAACTTATTCGTCTCGAGGTTGGTTATATTTTTTTATTTTTATTTTCAATAATTTGGTGCATTTAGGATTTTTTTATCAAATTTATATTTTTGTTACTGAAAAGTAATGATAGCTTTATTTTGGAAAAAAATTTTACTACATAACTTTTTATATATTATAAAGATTGAGAATATAAATATTTTAAATTTTTTTAGAAAATTTTTTTCACGTGATTTTGAAAAAAAAAATGATTTTTAATAATTTAGAAATTTATTTTGATATCTTAAAATAGTATTTTAGTTCAATTAAAACTTAAAATATTATTATAGATGGTCTCTAATAATTTGGTTAATTTTTGAAAATCTGAGTTTCTGTTAAGTAGTGTTTCTATTACTTACCACTAAGGCATTTTGATAATTTTTAAACTAAATTAAATAATGCTTTATTTAATAAAATGCATTTAATATGTGTATAATATTAAAAGAAATGTGATATTATGAAAGTGAGAAACGATTTTGTTATACTGAGTCAGCGGGCTGTAGAGGTTGGATTTTAATATGACATGTGATGTTTATACCAGAGCTGGTGGGCTATCGAAGTGAGATTCTGATATGACATGTGATATTATCCCAAAGTCGGTGAGCTACCGAGGTGGGTTTCTGATATGACATGTGATGTTATGTCGAAGCCAATAAGCTACTGATGTGAGATTCTAATATAAGATGTGTTATGCTGCTAGTGCTTAAGGGTTATTAAGAAAATTATTATAATACATTTACTTCTTTTCAATTTTAGTATAGTTCATTAGTTAATTAAAAGCATTCGATATCAATATATATTTCGATTTCATTTTTTTGTATAATACTTGAGTTTATTATTACAACATAGTATTTTTAATTTTTTTTAGTTTCAGTTATTATTTTTTATTTTAGGCTGTGATAGCCTACTAAGCCATGTTAACTCACTCATATTTTTAATTTCATTTTTGAGGCTAGGAACAAGGTAATGAGCGATACTAGTTTTGGATAGCAAGCTCTAATCTATGTTGTAGGTATATGTTTGTTAGTTTTAATTTTTACAGGATTGACTTTTATTTTGTTATGTTGTCTGCTACCAAGCGTTGTTGTAAATATCTTACATTATATATATATATATATATATATATATGGATGATAAATAAAAAATTACTTTGAAGTTCATTAGTCTTCCACTTTATTTGTATTAAGTAGTAGCTCTATTTAAATTGGAAATTTGTTTCAGTACTTAGAATCTTGCCACAATCAAACACAGTATGACCTGTATAGTATCGGGTCATATCGGGTCAAGTTGTGATACACATGATCTCCTCTCTTACTAGGATAATGATTAAGACTACAATCAATCATTACTAAACATTTAATATATATTAAGTATTAGCCTGACAACTACAAATGACTATCATCAGACGTTGTTATTCAATAATTTATGAATATCATCTTCCTGGACACCCAATATCCCTCTTATTAAGTGGATTGCTAAGTTGATCACTCATCATCTCCTCGAATCCAATAATCCTATAGAACATCGCCCAACTCTGCCAAAGATAGATGTATAACGTGTCATTTCCACTGATGTATGGTACTAGCCTAAGAGTCACTTAATATCCCCTCTTAATATATAAGAGAGTGAATAAGTTAATATTCAAATGTGACACCAATATGTACATCATAGATGTCTGATGCTCATAAACCACTAGCATCTGATGAATGCTTTCTATTTATCTAAATTATCTTTCATAGGAGAATGAAATAGTCAATTTTCCATTATCACTTGATGTTCAACATTCACCTCAACCGTCACACATTGCTTGCAAATATTTTTTTGTTTAGAATATGTTAGCTACTCATATTTGACACCCATATTTTTTAGGCACAATAATGTGTAACAGATTGAACAGTAATAAAAAACTATGTAACATACCAAGACCTAAAGTAAAATAAGTTCTTTTTTCTTTTTATTATATCTTCATGTCATTTTATTCATTTTTTTCAGTTAAAAGTTATTTACAACCTAATCATTTTACCGTGTAACACAACTAACGATCATTTTTTATAACCAAATCAATTTGACATTCAAAGCTGATTAATAACATTTTAAAAAAATAAATTGCATGAAAATATATAATTAAATTTCTAGTGTTAATATTTACATTCTACTATGAGCTCTCAAACTCATAAGCATATATACAATAGCCAACACTGGCTACAAAAGAATATATATATAAACTAGAAAACTTAAAATAAAACCAAAATGATCACCATTTTCTAGCCTTAAGTTGTAGGCCCTTATTGTGAAACCCTTAAAAAAGTTTTTTTTAGAATTTTTTTGACTAGAATAGTAAAAAATTATTTCATAAGGTATTATAATTATAAATCACAAATCATCTTTGCCAGAATATTTATAGTGTAGTGCTTCAATTACCTTATTTTTTTCATAATTTATGAATACTAGTGAAATTTATTAAGAAATCGGCACCTGTCGATACAAGTGGAGTTTTTAGAACAAATAAATATCCGTTTTATAAACTAATTTCACTAAAAAAATTTAAATAAAATGAGCTACTTTATGAATATTTTTCTATAATTTTTTTGAAATTTTAAAATAACTTTTAATAAATTTTTTTTTTAAATTGTTAGTTATATTATTACATATTGTTTTAATAATAAAAAAAGAAAATATATAAATCATCATCTTTATAAAATGCCATTTTCTTTTCCTTTAAACTCATTTTTATCGAAATAGATAGTTTCTTGGGAGATGTATAGAAAAAAGATAGGTGAGAGAAAGAGAGCATAATTTTGGGTGATCTTCGAAACTTTTTCATCAATTGGCCTTATTGAGAAACTTGTTCTTCTCAAGGTAAGTCATAGTATACCATCTAAATTTTGAAAAATATGCAAATTTTAATGAATTTTTGGATTAAAATATTTTATTTTTATTAGCACAAAATAAGGATAATTTTGCACTTGTAATATTTTCATTGTGTAACTTTTTGTATGTTATAAAGATTATAATTTATGACTTTTTTATTTTTTTTGTAAATTTTATAATGAGAATTTTGAAATTTGTGAGGTTTTTATTGAATAAAAAATTATCTAGATGTTAAAAAATAGTGGTGTAGTATAATAAAAATTTTAAAATATTATATTATATAATCCTTGATAATTTGTAATTTTTTAAAAAATTATATTTTTGCATAATAGGATTTTTGTTGTTTATCATTATACAATTGTGTGTAATTTTAATACATGCTCAATTACTCTTTAATTGATATAACATGATGATATATGTGGATATGTGATTAAATTATATCTATTAGAAGCCATAAGGTGTCAGAATATGCTGATGTTTTATCTAAGTTAGGGGATTATTGGGAGCTATAAGGTGTAAGAATCCTCTGATATTTTATTTGAGATAGGGATGTATGATATGTTCTAGTGATATAAACACGAACCAAATGGGAGTCATAAGGAGTCAAAATCTTTTGAGATTTTATCTAGGTCTAGGAAATGTGATATGAGCTACTCTATGATTTGAATTTTTATTTATTTTTTTATTCAGAATTATTATTTAAATTAAGAAATAACGGTTATGCATTTATTACATCTCTAAGTATAGTGATTTACTTAAATTATGTTTAACTATTTTTACATATTTAACAAAATATTTAATAAAAAATAAAAAATTTAGAATGGATGTGTGGCATATTGAGTTGTTATAGCTCATTATGATTTTACTTCTGGTTTTTAGGATCTGGGAAGAGGAAGGAGATTGTGAGCTAGTAGTTCAAAATCAAATATGAGGATATAGGTCTTTTGTTATTTTTATTTTTTTATAGTCACGTATAGTTAAATTTTTAATTATGTAGCTCTTACATGCATCAATATATTGTAGTATAGATATTTATTTTAATGAAATAAAAAAAAACTTGGTGGATGTTTTTATTTTTAGTATTTAAATGTTTTAGTAGCTGTTTAGTTTATAGTTTATTTCAATAAATATTAATAAAAAATTTGAAATAATTCTAAAACTGTATCTTGAGATTTGTTTGCCATTTCAACACATAGGATCTTTCCTAGTCGAGTTGGATTATGACAAGCTTTTATGGTATCAGAGCAATAATTTTGAAATTGGATCATAAAATAGAATTATAAGAATTAATCTGTAAGTCTAGTCTGGTAGTTTGAAGTCCTTCTGGGAGTTCATTATTTTTATTTAATTTGCATGTGTATTTAGTTGCATATTTTGTGTGATCATGTATCCACCAGACTAATACATGACAAATGGACAGAGTGCTAGTCAGATAACTCTTGTATATAGTGAGGTTTTGATAATTGGTTTATATATAGTTTCACATTTTGCTACTTTGATAGCCTATATGATGGGTGAGGCATAGAGCATAGTTTATATTATGAGAGTTAAAGAGGTACACAAACATATGTAAATATTTCTTAGATTGAAACCTCTGATATTTGAGGGTACTGTTGAGCCCAGAGCCTTAGAGGACTAGTTGATAAGGTTGAAAAACATATTTGATGATATGTAGTATCCTCCTAAGAGGAATGTTCCATTAGCAACCTTATAGATGTAGAGGCAGAGCATTGGTGGATGGGCCAACACGAGGAGAAATTTTAAGGGAGATTGAAGTCTCTAATTACCTAGGAGGAGTTCTCTAATGTGCTTAGAGCCTAGTTTGTACCACCTTCTATATGATAACTAATACATGAGATTTTCTGAGGCTGGTTTAGGGGAGCAAGGCAGTAATGCAATATGAGGCTAGATATGCTCAATAATGGTTATCACTCCTAGGGAGAAGTGGTATAGGTTCTTGAGAGGACTTCTAGATAGTCTGAGATTGCCTCTAGTGCCATTTCATATTTTGATTTCTCTGAGCCTATGGAGAGAGCATGTGTGATAGAGAATGAACTGATGTCTACTCAGCAATGGTGCACTGCTAGTAGGAAAATGTTCATTGGTGAGACTTATAGTAGTGGATTTTTTGGGAAGGAGAGAAGGTTTATACATGGAGATTCTAGAAAGGTGCAAGTCTACTGGAGCAACCGTGTGGAATCCCCCTCCGCACTCTCTTGAGTCCCCCTTCACAGGATCTTCTCCCTCTCTCAAACTCCACCCTTCCCTCACTCCCTTTCAAGCTCTCTCTTCAAGTTTCCCCCAAAAGATTGAAGCTACAATGGATGCCAAAGACACTTATAAAGTGTCATGTCATAGCTTAAATAGAAGATCTCAAAATAAGCTCATTAATTCATGTTGCCGACTTTATCATCATGTACGATTAATATAATTTACGGCCAATCAGCAGGGATGATTTGAGACGATCAGAAGAAGTTTGTTCATATCGTCCCGAACGATAATATATTATCATGGACGATCAGAACAAATCATGGAATATCATCCTGAACATCGCCCTGAAATTAGCTATCTAATGTCCAATCGTCTAGCGTATCGGCCTGGATGATTTTGCGATCGTCCAGGACGATTTAATCGTGTAATCAAGTCATAATTGCTTTCCTTAAATTCCAGATAAAATTTGGAAAAATTAACCTGGATCATCCTAGACGATATTTTATAGTCCTGGATGATTCTCTGGACGATGTTCAAAAATAAGTAATTCCTAAATAGATCTGGTGGCAGATTCTTTCTATTTTGAGCCTATCGTCATGGTCGATACAAAAGCATCCACGACGATGTTTTTTGCATAATGACATCAGCTTTAATGAAGATGCCTTAATTAGGGTTTCTGCTTTTGAACAGATTGTCCAGGCCGATATAAATATCGTCCTGGACAATGTTACCAAAAATAGTAAACTCTAGGAAACAGTAAAAAAATCTTCTAAGTTACAAAGCATCCGGAGCCACACCAAATACAATAGACTCAAAAAAGGAAAAAGTGTATAAACTGACTCAAGCCTAGTCTACCCAATCTTGAGTTGATTTCAAATTGCAGTCTGATCGTGTGAACCTGAAATGCCAGTAGATAAGGAAGTTGTAGAGAAAAAAAAATATTTGCTATCATCAAAATCATAAGCCATAGATCCGCAACATGATTTATAGATCAAATTATACAAATCAAATTTTGGAAGATTTGAATTCATTTTATAAATTAATGATAAAAGCTCTCGAGGATAATAGGATACCCTCTAAACATAAAGATTTTACTAATCCTATTATGTATCCTAAATTTATGCAATCCCTGAATAGATAAATGAATGGTAGAAGACTTAGGAAACCATTTCCAAAAGTAAAATATAATAATTGTGAATTATTTATATATATAGCTCACACCTATACTTTGAAGATGAAAACTAATTTGGTGTGGAGACCTAAGATGCATAAACATAGACATATCATACATGCATCTGATTATAAATTGCCAAAAGGAGAACTCAAACTTGTTTGGGTTCCCAGGTCTAACGTTTGATAATTTTGCAGGATCGCTCTCACACAAGATCTCGTGAGAGCATATGGTACCTGGACAACGGATGTTCAAAGCATATGACTGGAGATACTGCACAATTCATATCACTGGAAGCCAGGAGTGGAGGCAAGGTTACACTTGGAGATAACACCACAAG
>NW_021318847.1:42979-46106 GCF_001605985.2 Dendrobium catenatum
CAATAGAAGAACTTTGGTAATTGAGGAGACCACACATGTTGTATTTGATGAATCTGAAAATATGGAAGAGTCAAATGTTGTAGAAGATGAGATTGAGATTAACTCCCAAAAGATTGATAAAATAAATTTATAAGGAAATTTGGAAGAAAATGTCGAAGAAAATTTGGAGATAGAAAACTCTTTGCCTAGAGATTTGAGATTTTCTAAAAACCACCCAAAGGAATTGATTATAGGTGAACCAAGTGAGAGTGTAAGGACTAGGCATGGATTAAAGAAAGAAGTCAATCATTTAACCTTCATTTCAACTATAGAACCCACAAATATTGATAAAGCATTTTTGGATTTTGGCCTTGCAAAAAAAGTTGAATCAATTTGTAAGAAATAAAGTTTGGGAATTAACTGCATGGACAAATGATCAAAGTGTAGTTGGAACTAAGTGGGTATTCAAAAATAAAATGAATGACTCAAGAGTAGTCATTAGAAATTAGGCTAGATTAGTTGCTAAGGGGTATAATCAGATTGAAGGGATTGATTTTGAGGAGACTTATGCCCCTGTAGCTAGACTTGAAGCAATTAGGGTTTTGCTAGCTTTTGCCTGTTTTAAAGGATTCAAATTATATTAAATGAATGTAAAAAGTATCTTTTTAAATCGAGTAATTCAAGAAGATGCTTTTGTAGAACAACCACCAAGTTTTGAAAATTCTAAATACCCAAATCATATTTTCAAGTTGAAAAAGGCATTATATAGATTGAAACAGGCATCTAGGGCTTGGTATGAGAGGTTGAGCAGCTTCTTACTTGAAATATCTTTTGAAAAAGGAAGTGTGTATACAACTCTCTTTTTAATGAAATATGGAAAGTATATACTCATTGTTCAAATTTATGTGGATGATATCATTTTTGGATCTTCAAATAAAAATCTTTATGATGATTTTTCTAAAATAATGAGTAGTGAATTTGAGATGAGTCTAATGGGAGATTTAAGTTACTTTCTAGGATTTAGCATTAAGTAAATTGAGAAAGGTACATTTCTTAGTCAGTCAAAGTATATTAAGGACATCCTCAAAAATTATGAAATGGATAATACTAAAACTGTTAGTACACCAATGAGTTTCTCAGTTCAATTGGATAAGGACTATGAGGGAAAATCTGATGATCAAAAGAAATTTAGAGGGATAATTGGATCTTTACTTTACTTGACTGCTAGTCGACATGATATCATGTTTAATGTTTTCTTATGTGCTAGATTTCAATCAGATCCAAAAGATCACATTTGACAGCAGTGAAAATGATTTTAAGATATCTGTTAGGAACTCAGAACTTAAGAATCTGATATCTTAAGTTTAGCTCTTCATTTAAAATAATTGGTTATTCAGATTCTAACTTTGCAGGTTGTAGAGTGGATAGAAAGAGCACTTCTGGAACATGTCAATTTATTGGAAATTCTCAAGTCTTTTGGTCCAGTAGAAAATAAAATTCAGTAGCCCTATCAACTGTAGAAGCTGAATACATTGCATTAGGAAATTGTGTGGCACAAGTTCTTTGCTTGAAACAATAGTTAATTGATTTAGGATTAACTATAGGCACTATTCCAATTTATTGTGATAACACTAGTGCTATTTGTATTTCTAAAAATCCTATTCAACATTTAAGAACCAAACATATAGACATAAGACATTATTTCATAAGGGATCATGTATCTAAAGGAGAAATTGAACTCACTCATGTTTCTACTAAAAATCAACTTGCAGATATTTTTACAAAACCTTTAGCATTTGATACTTTCAGTACATTAAGAACAATGCTTGATGTGATTGATTTGAATGCTTAAATAAAAATATTTTTGCAACATTGATGTTTGCTTACTAGTTAATATGTTTGTGTGTTTTTATGTGTTTATGAACTTGTATGTGTGATTTTCTTTATTTAGAGTTTGTGTTTTTTTGTTGTTTTGTGTTTTAGTTTTTATTGAGTGTAAAAATTTGGAAATTTTGAGTGACAATCATCCGGGACAAAATTTTTTTGTACCGGATGATTTGTGTAGTGTGTCAAACAGTCGGATTTTGAACCGTTTGAGTGCAGTTTTTAGTATTTTATTGTCACTTTGTCTGTACGATCGTCACGATCGTCCGAGACGAAATGTTTTTCAAATGACTGGATTAATGAATAAAGCGGTTAAATGGATAAGTTAGTTTTTAATACGAACTTCGTACGTACAAACCTTTGGTTCGTTCGGACGAACACATGTCGGTTCGATGTAGGGGACGATTTTAACTGCCATTAAAACGATCATAAGTTCTGATCGTCCTAGGACGAACACGTGTTCGTTTGTACGATCAGTCTGGTCAAAATTATGTACCATTCTTAAGTTGTGTTGATTACAAAAAGCCATTTCATTTTGACGCATTGGTTCGTCCATACGAAATTTTTTCGTACAGGACAAATAAAAAAATTCATACTGGATGAAATTTTTTCGTCTGATACGAACGTATCATTTTCAATAAATAGAAGGGCTTTTGAACTCAACAGTCACAATCTAAACTTCTCTTTCAATCTCTTTCGTGCTTTAGATCTTTTTCAAATGGCAAGTTCGAGTAAGAGATAAAAGGTTGTGGCTAGGAAACCACATAGAAATCCTTCTGAAAACTTCCTTTTCAAAGCAAATGAGGAATCTTTTCCTAGGTTTGCCTCAGCGAAGATCACACCCTCCAGAATCCTAATCCAAGAACAACTTACCTTTCAGGTAATGAATTTATTTGCTTCAACACAGTTTGGTTTTATCCTTACCCTCGTCTATCTCTACAATAAAGAAACCTTTCACTACTTTCTCGTTAACATTTCCTTTAATTCTGACCACTCTATAATCCGTTCCTTTGTCTTCAAACAAAAAGTTGAAATCACTAAGGCTGACATAGGAGCCTTTTTTAATATAAGGACAGAGGGAGCTAGAGCCCATCACTTGATCAACACTCATGATTATGCATGGTATGAAATTAATAATGTGATTAGAGGAAACAATTTGAATGAACATGTTGCTAGAGTATCTAGTCTCCTTCGAAATGCACGTATCATCCAGCATGTCCTTAGAAATTCTATAATTCCTAAAGCTGGTGATAGAATCAACATT
>NW_021318847.1:46206-50060 GCF_001605985.2 Dendrobium catenatum
TTGAAGGTAAACTTGAATTATGGAGGTCAACATTAGTCTAAAGTTTTTCTCTTGAGTAGATCTAAAATGGAATATATGAAGTATAATGTTAGTAATAATAGACCTAGTGGGGGGTTTTTTGGATTTTGGGCGATTAAGTCATTAATAAGAGTACACATTTTAGATATATTGGATCTATTACTTAGAGTGATGGTGAAATAGATGGGATATTATCAGTAGAATTCAAGTTGGATGGTTGAAGTGGAGGAATGCTTCAAGCTTTTTATGTGATAGAAAAGTCTCCCTCAAACTTAAGGAAAAAATTCTATAAGATGGTGGTTGTGGACCTCTGAAAGGACACTGCCGACTGTAGAGTCTAGGGACCGAGAAAACTCTCGATTAAGGATCCAATATTATTCTTCTCAAAATACGAGATTGGCATGAAAGGGGAGATTAGGAAATCCTACTCAAAAGGAAATAAAGGTTTCAAATGGGCTTAGTCAACATGTACGACTAATACTAACATCCGGAGGGACCAAGGCAGCCGAGGAGAGAAAGAAACTCAAACACTCAGAGCACGCAAAGAGAAAGGTTAGAAGTGACGCCATCTATGTGACGCAGATAAGTAGGGTTTAAAGTCCCTGAAGAAAAGGAACTTATTCACCGTTTATGCATACTATGAGACACCCAGTGTAGTAGCCTCAAATCCTAGATTTAAGGTGAGCTTAGTGTTTTACTCAACACTAACTCTGTGTCCTAGCTAATGCACCTGTGCTTTTACCCTGCATGAAAAGTGATGCTAGCTAACCACCAAAGCACATAAAATTCATGCAGTCCAGTCTTTATGAAAGATAGGTAGGTAGTTTAGTGTTTTGAAAGTTAGGCCGACGTCTAGAGAGTTTCCTAATTGTCTCTGGACTTATGTAGGGTGAATGCTCTTAGAGCTAATGCAATTAAATTTTAATTAAGTTGGTTTCTAATGCAATGCGTGCTAGTTGAAAAGGCTAAATCATATATGCTTGAGATTTTAAGAACAGATTATATAAAAATAATTTTTAGAAAAAATTGAGCCTCCCTAGGTCCGGCACTTCATTCTCATAGACTAGATTATTCAAACTCTACCCGCAGGCGGGGAGGTGTCTTATTAGAAGGAGAGAGAAGAATGCAATTAATATGCATGTGAACCTGGACGATTCTGACTATTCCATAAGTCGTTAAGTTTCTAAGTTATTTAAACCTTAAAATTTTGAATATTAGTTACGAGTAGAAAAAGTTGTTTTTATCATAAAGAGCCTAGCAAAAATTAGGCCACACACATGTAAACCTAAGAAAAGCATACAATTTCTACTGCGAACAGAAAATAAACACATCAATATAAATTCAAAAAAACTACAGTAAAGCTCACGGTAAGTGCTGTACAAGTACAATCTGAGGTCTACAGAAAAGTAATGGTGGTCAGGTGCCATCGACAACAACCTGGATTCTAATCCTAATGAATGACGCAAGTCTTAAAAGCTGGGCATTTTGTCTTCATGTCTTCGTCTTTAGATCTTTATATGGATCTTCTCTGGATCGTCTTCCTTTGGACCGTCTCCTTTGGGATCCGTATGGTTTGTCCTCTTGAAGGGAACCCAAATGACTAAGAAATTTCATATAAAAGGCATTTCTTATTCTCTTTAGGTACCGAGTGTTTGAAATGTCAGACTTTTAAAGACTTTCACAACTCGATGAATAACAAATTACATTACATTTTAAAAAAATCTAGACTCGGACTCATGTATGGTTATCTTAATAAAAATCTTTCCAAACAGTTTAATATATCATATCACAAGCAGTTAATAATATTAAAGAAAAGTAAACATTGTTGACCACGCTTTTTAATTTTGGGAGGGGCTTTTAGTAATTTCTAGAGCATCTACAGAAAATAGCGTTAGTATTTAAAGCTTTATGATTGTGACCCCCTCTATTAGTGCTGCATGAGCGTAGCCACCTGCATAAGACTGGATTAATATAAAAGCATCCCTAGCCTATGGGCAGTCTAACACTCATAGAATAATCAATGTATAGAAAATATAATGAAGTAAAGCTCAATTACAACACATTAGAGCCAAACACATCAACCAACACTTGTGCCACATACGAAAGTATCACATCATAGAAGTAGGAAAAAAAAGACATGTGTAGTAGGCTTAAAGCTAGAAATGATGCCCTAACAAATTTTTGTGTGTGTAGTAGGCTTTTGTGGCTTTCGATAGGTCGTATGTCGGATACTTAGTTCAAGTTGTCTATAGTTCGAGTTTGTTGAATATTTGAAAATAAAATTTTATTTAAAGTTTAAATATTAGTGAATTAGGATCTATTTTAGTTAATTTAATTTGTAGATTAATTTTAATACTTAGGGTAATGATTTTTTGAAGTTTAAGTTATATTAACCAATTTTGAAAAGTCTCAGGTTCTCCTATGCGCTAGGCTAAGGGAGTTCAAAAGGCCACTATTAAAAATGTGTTAGGTTTGAAGGTTCTAGTATTTTAATTAAATACTAGGCCTTAAGGGGAGTAATTAGGGTTAGAGTTTGCTGGATTCAAAGTTTTTTAGGCCAAGATATGAATTTTAGAAGTTTTAGACAATTAATGAATTATTAAAAATGCTTAATGAAGGGTGATTTTTGGGTTTTGATCCAAATCATCTCTAAACTGATTGGAATCACCCCCAAAGGTCAAAAATGACCTAAAGAAGTGTTCCTAAGTGTTTGGGGAAAATTTGTAATTTTTAGTAATTTTAATTATTTAATAAGGGTAAAAAAGTAAATTTTAATTAAAGTTAAATTAATGTTCAAATTAAAGTCCAATTAAGGGGTCTTAATTATCTAAGGTTAAGGGTTGAATTCTGAAGTGTTTGAGATATTATGGGTAATTTTTTGAGTTAAAGTGAATTTATTAGAATTTTATGAAATTATTAAGACCTAATTACCGAGTAAATTAGGGTTTGTTAATTAAGGGGTCTAAAAGATCCTAAAACTCCTAGAAAATCCTGCGAGGTTTAGAATGTCACTAAGTTTAAGTGTTTGAAGTTTCAAGTCATTCGGTGATCTATCATAGCTCATAGAATTTTTCTAAGTTCACTAGATGGGTTATTAATTATTGTCCATAGGGTGTCGCTATGTTGAATAGGCTTAAATCAATATTAATGGCTAGCCCTTGAGGTAATATGAAGGGTATGTTTAAAAACAATAAACATATGTCCTTAGATCTAGGAGAAACTAGGCTAAGTGCTCGTGTATCCTACGCATGGAAAATACGATGAAAGAAGGATTAAGCGTGCTTAATAGTGTGATTAGTGAATGATTGAGGCTCAATCATCCACTAATCCACCTCCCCCATAAATGCTATTCATAAGCACAAGCATATGTTTAAAATTTCAAATAGTTGAACTCCCAAAATTAGGAATTTAAATAATGTATGTAATTTTAAAATAGTTTAAAACACATGTATTAAATAAAATTTATTTTAGAAAATATTGTAATTCAAAATAATTCAATGTTCATACTCATGGGAGATCCACTGGTCACCAGAACGAGGTTTTAAAAATATTTTGAAAATAAATTTTAATTTTAAAATAATTCACATAATAATTATTTAAATATTATTTAAATAACCAAATAATCATATAATACAAAAATATGCTAGAAGAATAAATTTTGGCACCTGAAATATTTTTAAATCAAAATTTTTAATTTTCTAAAAAATGTAAAGTATTATGTAATTATCCGATTTAAAATGAATTAGTTATGAATTTTTAAAGTTTAAAAGTAATTAAAAGATATTTTAAAATAATTTAAATTAATTATTTAAAAATAATTATTAAATGAAATAATA
>NW_021318847.1:50278-63693 GCF_001605985.2 Dendrobium catenatum
TTATTATGATTAAAATAATAATAATAATATTTTTAATTTTAAAATAATTGAAATTACTATTTTAATAATATTTAAAAAAATTATAATATTTGTAATTGAAATTAATTTTAAATTAAAAAGCATGAATATACAAACAATTTGATATATTACACATATTTTTTAGATTAAAATTGGATTTTTTATGATTTAAATAAGTTAAAAAAGACTTTAAACTATTTATAATAAATAAAAACTAAGAAAAAGCCTCGAGATGCCACTTGTCAGCTCGGGAGTGGCCCTGTGGACCGCTGGAAATCATAGTCTGGCGGCGCAATCAACCACCGGCAATGATTGTCGCATGATTGTGACAATCATTCGCAAATGCGGTGATGACTTATCCACGTCATCATGATTCAGAGCCGTTCGATCCTCCACTATTTCGAGCGGACGGTCGTGATGGCAATGGACGAAGCATTGATCCACGGGATCAAACCCCGTGGTTGTTTTGAATCGCGAAATGATTGGATCTCATCCATTGATCGAGAAATCAATGGTTGAGATCAACCCTTACCACACGCAAAATTGAACCCGAGCCCTAATACAATATTTTGGCTTGTTCTCTCGACCGGGTGCACCAAATCACATGAAATTTTAAACCTAGGTTTTACATGTGAAGAGCAATCACGGGGGAGCAAAAGTGCGGTCTAAAATGCTCTTAATGCAATGCTAATTAACCCTAAGTGTCCTAATCTAGGTTTAAGGATTTCACCTTGAATTTTGGATGGTTTGGACCGTATAAGGGCTTTTTGCACTTGTAGACTGTTCACGCTCCTAGTTGTAGAAGAAATCATGGCTCAAAACACATTGGATCGAACGCAAAATACTTTGAAAGACTTAAGGTCTCGGTTGGCCGTAGTTCTCGCAGCCGGCGACCCTTGACCGGTGAATTTGACTTGGAAGATGTGGAAGGGATTGAAGAGAGATCTCAAACAAAAAATCTCGGCTTGGGAACATTTAGGGAGAAAGTTATGAGTCAAAAGATCCTTCAAACACCCTAATTTCTCCTATTTATAGCCCTAGACCTATCATGGAAGGTCTAGATTGAATCTAGGGCTTAAATAAAATTATGAGGGAGTGATTAGGTCGGGATTTGTCTCAAGGCATAATTTGGAATGATTGAATGCATTAAATAGGGTTTAAATTGACCCAAATGGATAGATTTGACCAAAGAGATACTTGGGTTGACAAAGTTAAGGAGTTGACTTGATCAACCTAGTCAAAGAGGTCCAAGGTAGTGGGGGTTTGAGCCAAAGAAGGGTTTGAATGGGTTTGAAATTGATTTGGGCTCAAAGGGTTCAAATAGGTTCAACCTGGGTTGACCTGGTCAACCAGGTTGACCCTGGCATAGGTCTAGGCCCAATGGGTTGGGTCTAACCCATTGAGTCTAAGGGAGATGAGAGATTGAGCCTTGAAGCCATGCAATTGATTTGAAACCAATTAAAAGATATTTGGGTCAATTTGATTCGACCTATGTTGACCTAGTCAACCAGGTTGACCCAAGGTTTGGATCTGGGCTCCACAGACTTAGCTTGACTCACTAAACTTAGGGGAGATGGTCTTGGGACCTGGCTTGGTTAATTTGACCAGGTCAACCCTTTGACCCAAGGATCTGGGGAAAAACAAGGTCAACAGTGTTCAGACTTGCAATGCTTTATAATGTAGAATGTTGGCCATTAAAAGAAAAGCATAATACTAAGTTAAGTATAGTAGCGATGAGGATGCTCATGTGGATGAGTGGATTTACCCTTAGAGATAAGATACGAAATGAGCATATACGTGAAAAGGTATGAGTAGCTCCAGTGGAAGATAAATTAGAGAGAGTCGCCTTAGATGATTTGGTCATATAAAATGATGGCCTTACGATGACCAAAGTATAATTATTAGGTTTGACTTATATTACGAAAGGTAGAGGTAGACCTAAAAAGACTTGGTTATAAAATATTAGAAAAGATCTTTCTTTATTAAATTTAAACAAAAAAAAAAGACTTTTAAAAGGACACAATGGAGAAAAAGGATTCATGTAGCCAACCCCACATAGTGGGACAAAGGCATGTTATTGTTATTGTTGTTGTTGTTGTTGTCTTTATGTTGGCAACCATAACTAGGGTTCTCTTGAATTAATTTTAATCCTTCCTCTTCCATTACCCCTAAAACACATTGGATCTCCACCATGTGCTCTAGGTCTAACCTGTACACATTCTCCTAGCTCCATGCCTTTTCATCCCATTAATACATCATTGAGCCCCTCCAATAACTCAATAATTCAAGACTAGTCAAATATATTCAAGCTGATCACTTTGAACTAGTATTGACTCCCCATCCTTTGGCATCCAAAACACCTTGAATTTCATTAAAAATGCCATTTCATGTCAAAAAAAAAAAAAAAAATCCAAAATTCCCAATTTGCTCCATACTTTGAATTCTCCACCATAAGAAACCGTTATATTAAATCCCCATGGAGAACTCCAAGATTGACCATGATGTAACAGCTTGATTTGTTACACCCAAGAATTTAAATTGTAAAGAATGTTTCATTTATCTTTGTGTTATAACCAGAGCTTCCTAATTTCTTTCAATATAAATTCCAATAGAAATAAATCTATTAATCAAAACATCAATATACATTTATATTCATTACTAAAAAATTATATATAATAGTTAAGAGTCATACACTTACATCATACTGTTTGCCCACTCCTGAAGAGAGAGAGAGAGAGAGAGAGAGAGAGAGAGAGCCATTTTCTAGAGAGAGGGAGATTTTCAAAATTCCATTTTCGGGGTTTTCGTACAGATCCTCCCCAGTGGTGATCATCCTCCGATCATCTGCTAGTGACTAATGGGTGACGTTTGTCATCCTACTGGTGGTTCTGGGATGACTTCTCCTCCTATTTCAAATCATACTTATAGAGTCTCAATGAACGATTCATTGTATGAAAGGAATCAAATTCCTGTTGTTAAGGAGAAGCCATTGATAATTAATGAAGGAGCTTTTTTTAATTCTAAGAAGGAAACTCTGGTATTTGTTATGGGTAAAGAGGTTATTATTGATGATTGTATTAAAAGCCTGAAAGTTTCAAAAACTTTGAAATTTAAATATGTTAGTCCGAATGCTTCGACATTGTTAGAATTTAAAATACAGGTGAGCAGATTCTGCAATTCTACTCCGTGTAGTCCTAGTAATCAGATCTTAAAATGTACAAATGCAACTGGTAGTGTTGATGTGATTGACAATATGTTGTTGAATGCAAATAAGGTATATGTTTCAGGTTCTCAATCAGTTCTGAAAAATTCCCCTGTTTTACATAATGACATAAAGAGAGTCAAGAATTGTATTTCAGGAGAATTGAATTCTAAAAATCAAGCTTTCCAGAAGATACACCTCTTGAAATTGTTAACAAGATGAGAAATCTTAAGAACAATGCTTGGGCTAGAAATGCAAATTTGAAAGTGGATAATCTGAACATGAGTTCCTTTTTGGCTAATGATGGGAAAATTGTGAGATTGCATATGGGTAATGCATTGAAAAATAGTAAAATATTGGATAATGCTTTAGTCATCAAAGTTTTTGGTGACAATCTACTATTTTATGTAATCAACATGGAGTTAAGAAGACAATGGAGCTGTTTTGGGAATTTCAAACTTACCATGTTAGGACAAGATTGGGTTCTTTGCTCATGTGAAAATGCTGATATATTGGAATCAATTTTAAGTGAGGGACCTTGCTTTATGAAAGGTCATATAGTGTGTATTGATAAATGGGCACCTACTTTTTCCCCAAATTCTTTGAAGGGTCTTTCGACACCAGTATGGATTAGGTTGCCTAATCTACCTTTACATTGCTGGGATGATATAAACATATGCAGGATTGCATCTCAAATGGGAAAGCCTTTTTTACTAGATGGAAATATGTTTAAATGGAATAGAAGAGCATTTTCTAGGATTTGTGGTCGAATTATGTTGGAGAAACAACTTCCACTAGGAGTTTGAGTGGAAGATGATTCTAGCAGATTTTATCATTGAATATGAAAAATTTTTAAACTTTGCTTTAAGTGTGGCAAGATTGGTCGCCTCATAGATAGTTGTCCTATTTCTAAAGGAGTGATGAATAAAGAAATCCAATTATGACTTCATTTGGTGTTGTGATTGATAACCAGGATGACATTATTTCTAGTAAGAAAGAGGTTGTTGTTGTGGATCGAGAGGAGATAGTTGAAAAAGGGTATGGACCTTGGGTTCATGTCAATTATGGGAAGAAGAAGATTAATGTAGCAAGAAGATTTCAAACCAAAGTAAATAAAGTTGTGCACCAACCTGTTAAAGAAAAATGGAGAGCAATTCTTGTTGCTGTCTCAAATCAAGGAAGTAAGTTACTTATTCTTGATGAGGTTTCTAATAAAGAAGTTAATGTGGAGGCATATGATGATAAAATTAATGTTGGAATGAATGGGACATCTGATGTTGATAAAGATGTGGGAAAAATTAATAATGAAGTTTTCAATCAGGATTATGTTCCTACTAAAAGATGAAAATATATTGATGATGAATTGGAGGAAATTCCTTCTGAAGCTAGTATAGGACTTATTGCTGTTAATGCTATTCCTGTTGTTGCAGTCACTGATGGGAATATTTAAGATGGAAAAATCATTGAAGAATTGCCGGGAAAATTTGTTGAATCTTCTTTGGTTGATGGTGAATCTATTTCAAGTAAGATTAATATTGTTATTCATCCTGTTTATTTGGAGAAGAATATGTTTGATATTCTTAATAATCTAGAAGAGGATGTGAACAATGTTGAGGCTGAACTAGATAGGAATATTATTGTTGATTGTAATATGCCTTCTCATAATGTGAAGGATATGACAATAATTGTAGAAAACAGCAAGATGGAAATTACTTCTGTCAAAAGGAAGTTGGGGAAGGAGCTCAAAACTCTTGGCCCAATTAAATTAATGATTGGAAGTAGAAAGTTGGATTTGGGGAATAGAGGCTAGATGAATGAGGTTTGTTCCCATTCCAATTAATGAATTCCATTGTTTTTTGGAATTGTAGAGGAGCTAGAAAAGTCCATGCTTCTCTATATCTCAAAGAATTTGTTAAAGAAAAATGGTGTGATTTTTGTAGGATTGTTAGAAACTAAAGTTTCTTCTATGGATAGAAAGGATATCAATTCTCTAATTGGAGTATATTGGAATTTCTTCCATTTTCCTTCTGATGGTTTATCAGGAGGTATTTTGATTCTTTGGAACACAAGGGTGGATTTTTTTAATACCTTATTTTCTTCATATCAATGTGTGATTGGGGACTTAGAAATTTATAACAAAGAAGTTTGGAGGATTTCTACAGTTTATGCTAACAAAGATACTTTAAAAGGAGGAAGCTTTGGAATCAGTTGGAGGAAAATATGTTAAATGATAAAACTTCTGTTGCAGGTGGTGATTTTAATTATCTATTGTCCAAAGATGATAAGAGGGGAGGGAAAAGATTTATCTTTTCTCAGGGCTCAAAGGAAATGAAATCCTTCTTATCTAACAATGATTATCATGAAGTGAATTATATTGGACCAAAGTTTACTTGGTGCAATAACAAATCAGGTGGAGCATGGATTTTAGAAAGAATGGACAGATGCTTTGTCAATTCAGCAGCTGTTGAGTATAATCCATTATTGGTGGTTCATCATCTTCCTCGAGTGGCTTCAAACCATTGCCCCATTGTGCTGAAACTTTGGAATGAACTTCCAAAATCAAGGGGCAACATCAAGATTGAGGATACTTGGGCTTCTCATTATGCTTTAGCTGCTATTGTTCAAAAGGCATGGAATAAAAATATTCGTAATTCTCACTCGGACATTCTCTACATCAAATTCAAGAGGATTTTGAAAGCTCTTTTTTTTGGAGCAAAGCAAAATTGAAAAACCTTAATCAATTGAAGGATAATCTGACTAGGGAGATTTTGGAGTTGCAGATGGAGGAATCTTCTATTGGATACCTTTCTAATAAGAAGATCTTGGTTCTTAGATAAAAAATTAATAACAGTACTTTAGCTCTGTTAAACACATGGTGGAGACAAAGAGCTAAGGTAAAATGGATAAAAGATGGAGATATGAATTCTAAGTTTTTTCAATCTTTTGTTAATTCTAGAAGGAATGAAAATCATATTTTCAAGATTAAAGATGAAATTGGAGTTTTGATAGAAGATCAAGTTCAAATTGAAAACATATTTTTCAATTTATTTCAAACAAAGTGGGAATATAGATTTTGTTCTTTAATCAATTGCCCAAAACTGAGAGGTATGTTGATTGATTATGTTAGAGAAGTCCTGAATTTTGAGCTTACAATGGAGGAAGTTCTTTCAGCTGTCAATCAATTTGAGGGAGGTGTTTCACCAGGTATGGATGGAATTACTCATTCATTTCTCAAATCATATTGGTCCATCATTAAATTGAACATTTGGAATGTTGCTAAGATGGTTTTTCTCTACGGGTACAATGGAAGCTAATTGGAAAGATACATTGATTGTGCTCATTCCAAAGGTGGGTATGCCAATGATACCTTCAAATTTGAGGCCAATAAATTTATGTAAAACAATTTCTAAACTTGTGGCTAAGATTCTTCTCGATAAATTTGTTGCTATGCTTCCTAATCTAATTTTTGAAAATTTGTAAGCATTCATTAAAGGTCGTTCCTTATCGGACAATGTCTTAATTACTCAAGAAATTTTCACAAATTCAGATTTTCAAAATCATCAAAAGGATTGGTTTCATTCAAAATAGATATGGAGCAAGCATATGATAGCATGTCTTGGAAAACTTTGGAGTAGATTTTGATATACTTTGGCTTTCCTTTACACTTCTCAAAACTTATTTTGGAATGTGTAGTAAATTCAAGATTCTCTATTTTGACTAATGGGAACTCTTCAAAATGGATCGGTGCCCGCAGTGGATTTCATCAAGGTTGACCCTTATCTCCTTTTCTCTTTGTTTTATGTTCCCAACTTTTATCAAAAGCTTTAATTCAAGAGGAGAATGAGATAGGGGTTAAAATACACCATAATGCTCCTAGGATATCTCATTTGCTTTATGCAGATGATATCTTGATTTTTTCTGAAGCTAATATGAAGTTGGTGAAGAGGATTAGAGGTATTCTTTTTTATTATTGTATTTGGTCTGGATAAAAGATCAATTATAATAAATCTTCTATTTTTTTTTTCGGGAATGATATGAATAGAAGAAGGAAGATGAACATTTCTCGGGTAGTGGAATTTAAATCTATTAAAGAATTATATTACTTGGGAGTTAAGATTGCTTTGAGAAGAATTGTGGCATCATATTTCAATTTCATGTAGGAAAAAGTAATTGGGAAGTTGGATACATGGGGAAGCAAATTTTTTTCTCTCTCAGGGAGATTCACTCTTGCTAGATCTTCTATCTTATCAATTCTGGTGTTTCATTGTACCCATTCCTTAGTACCGGCTGGAGTTTTGGCTGAAATTGATAAAGCTTGTTGGAATTTTATTTGGCACAAGAATGAGAATGAAAATGGCTTACATTTTGTTAGTTGGGAATCTTTGTGTAAACCATATCATTTAGGAGGACGTTGTCTTCGTTCTTGTGTGAGAAAGGTGGATACTTTAAGAGCAAAAATTGCATGGAAGTTTATGAATGAAGAAGACTCTTTTATGCATAGAACCTTAAAAATGAAATATGGTTCTTCATGTTGGAATCCTGATTGGAAATAGAATATGTCAATTGCTTGGAAAATCATTTTGAGTGGTGCAAAGGCTCTCAAACCAATTGTAAGATGGAAAATATCCAATAGAGAAAATGTGAATGTCATGGAAGATGTTTGGGTATTAAACAAAGCTTTTAGCAAGTGGCCTACTTTTCTTGCTAATCTACAAAGTAATGAGTTAACAGTAGATTACTTTGTTATTAATGGCGGCAAGGAGAAGCTTCGTCAGGTGTTTGGAGAAGAGCATATAAAGATTATTAGCAAAATTCAAATTGATCTGAAATGTCACAAGGATCAAATGGAATTGATTTTTCAGAATTATGGGAAATTCTTGGCTGCATTATCATTTGAATATATGGTTTCCGTTTCAAAACTGCAAAACTATTGGCAACGGATTAAAAAAATCAAACTTAATCCAAGGATTGAAGTTTTCTGGTGGAGCTTATATCATAAAGCAATTCCAACATTCCAATTTTTTGAATATAAAAGATTAAAGGAGGGGAGTTCATGTCCTAGAGGATGTATGAAAATTGAAGATATTACACATGTGGCAGTGACTTGTGATAAATTGAGTCAAATAATACAAATTTTGAATCAATGGGGCTTTCAAATTATTATTTTTTAGAATCTTTCTAAATGTATTTGCTGGTTAGAACATAATGCTACTTCAAAGACCTTTCTTGCTAGTGTTTATTGTACTTCTGTGTTTCTATGTTGGAAGTCGAGAAATAGACTTATTCATGAAGGAAAGGAGGAACGTAATTTAAATATTCTTCCAATGCTCTGACTTCTATTTCTTTATCCAATAGAAATAACTCGGGCTTATGTGATGTTAATCAACCATTTCAATTGTCTAATAAATGTTGGCATCATCCACACTCGATTGGATCAAAATCAATGTTGATGCTTCTTTGTTATTTTCTTATACAACTGGAATTGGAGCTATTTACCGAGATCATAAAGGGAGGTTTCTTTTTGCATTTGGTTACAAAGGTATTCATTGGGATATTGCTAGGCTTGAAATGGAAGCTATTTTCTCTTTAAAAGGTATTATCAAAGAATGGATGACTCAATACAAAGGTATTATCATTGAAGGAGACAATGCAAATATAATTAAAAGCATTCAAAATAATAACAAGAGGATGAGCCTGCATGAACCAGAGTTTGGTTTAGAGTTTTTTTTCATTTGTCAAAGAGTTTAATTTTTTTATTTTCAATTGTGTTAATAGGTATTACAATAAGTTAGTAGACTGTTGTGCTAACTATGCTCTTAATGGTAATTTTCTTTGGGATGATATTAGTTTGGAACATATTCCTCCTTCCTTTTTTCTATTGTTAAAGGAGGAATGTGATGCTATTAGTTTGTATTAGGTTCTTTTTATTTTAATTCTATTGGTTTATACATCTTTTTTAAAAAAAGAATATAAAAGAATAACTAAAGATTACAAGACAAAATGATAGTAAAATATGAAGAATCACATACTCTCAAATCTCTTTCTTGACCAAAAGTTATTAACCACATATAATTAGCTTAAAAGTACAGTAAGTCACTAAAAAAATACTAATGAACTCAAAGAATTGAAAATAAATAATATGCATGAATTCATTCAATTTATAATAGTAGCAGTTAATATGATTACAAATTTTTCAGAAATAGTAAAACGCATAAGAATAAATCTGGTAAAATAGTACAATATAGATGTCAAAGTAGTAAAATAGTAAATAATCATTCTTAAATCATACATTGTAGTGTTATTATCCATATACTAAAGAAATCGTATAAATTAGTAAAGCAGTACTTAGGAAAACTGTCAAAATTCATATTAGTATAGTACAATACTATTTAAGACTCGTATAGCAGTGTATGCATGATGCTCAGTTATTTTGTATAATTGGCAAATTAGTATCTTATATAATATAATCAATATAGAAATTACGTACCAATAATAGCAAATCAACAGTAATAGTACAATAAATCATGTTCAAGTAATCATGCTAAATAAGTAAGGAGTTTTGACTTGTGTGATGTTTTTTCAATAATTAGTAAATCAGTAATTGTTGGCTTAGTAAATAGAGTAATCACTCTTACTTATTCACACAATATTTAATTTTTTATAACTTTCAATCAATGAATCAATAGAGGATAAACCTACAAACCATAGTATTTAAAGCCTTTCAGCCCACCATCCTATGCGGATATGCAACCTCCAACCAATGTCAGTGAATAACTAGCAT
Source organism: Dendrobium catenatum (assembly GCF_001605985.2). Taxonomy (NCBI): domain Eukaryota; kingdom Viridiplantae; phylum Streptophyta; class Magnoliopsida; order Asparagales; family Orchidaceae; genus Dendrobium; species Dendrobium catenatum. Next base: position 60,280 of record NW_021318847.1, read on the forward strand.
TTGCTTGTTCTAATAAACTATTATCACAATATTATAAACATAATAGCGAATAACTATTATTCAATCATATGCTCATACTCTTTCACAATACTTGCATTAATAATATAATTATATTAAAATGCTAAAATCACTATTCTTATTCAGATAGTATAGAATGTAGTAATTTTCAATTTAACTAATGAAAATATAAAACTAACCAATCAAAATGACCAGAATGAGCAATACTACAACATACAAAAAGTTATACATTAATAACTTTCTACAATCATAATATGTAATAAAAATCAATTTGGAAGAAATCAAACAGTAAAAATCAATATCTTTGAAAATAAGAGAATGTTATAAGTCACCTACAATAATCTTAAAAAATTTTATGAAAGCTGCGAAACAAACTAGCAGCCAAAAGCTTGTTTCTCTTTCCACTCTGCTCCTTCCCTCTCCTCTTTTTCCTTTCCTTCCATGACAAGTTGTTGAGTGATGGAGAGAGTGGAAAGGAAGACTATTGAATATGTATTAAAACTCAGTTTAGTGTCTGACACTAAGTGACCCAGGGCTACTACATTGCATATTATTCTAGAAATAATGTAGATTAAAGAGTTGTGGCACCAAGGTGCCAATTTCTAGTGACTCTCATTGATGTTATGCTTGAAAGCACAATACAACGACGCTCCTATAGAATTTTCATGTTATTCATTTTATTTTTTTCTTCAAATTTTTAGGTTGTTATAATTTACCTACTTTAGAAAAATATCATCCATAATATGTCCACTAAGGATCCGGGCAATGAAGTTAGTGCAAAATAAATTTATTTCAAAAAAATTAGTATAACAAAATTCAAATCGAATCAAAATCCCATCAAGGAATTCAAATCAAACTAAAAATCAATTTCGATCAAACAATTAGGCAATTCATTCAACCACACATCATTTTGTATGCAATGAAGTGTCATGTCATATATAACCAAATTTCTTACCAGTGGAATTCTCAAGTTATAGTTGGTCTTTCTGATACTACAAATTGTGCACCCTTCGCATTATTAGGGCAAGTGTTGTCAATCCTAGTGGAACATAGTTCATATGATTGCCACTGATAGCTTTGTTTATTGATCTTTTATTGTAAACTCTATCTTATAGTCATATGTCCTTTAGTCTGCCTAGAATATCGAGTTCCATAATAAATTTATCCTCCATGTCCCCTATGTAGGTAATTTACTATTTTATGTCCTTATGGTCCATATTAAAAATATCGTTCCATTAGAAGATAACTCTAACATGAATGTTTCCTTCCATAATTAATGCAATCAATATCATTGATATTGATCCTCTTCTCAAATCACCAGATTTTTTCCTCTTATCACTAACACTTTCCCTATCCCTACTCAATTCATCTTTGGTCCTTCTTATGCTCACATGATCATATCTGGATGAAGGTACTACCAAATCAATCTTTATCAATCTGATCCTTTCAACCAATGTTTTTTAGCCTGGGGTTATGTAGCTCCTTTGAATAATGGGGGCTTCAACTTATGAAATGTATATAAATTATTGTTTTCCATCTTATTCCCTGATTCCAGTTGGATTGCTCTGTATATCTCCCATTACATGTATGGGCTTCAATTTAACACTAGTCAGTTGCATAACACTGTCTAATGGTATTGGAGCTGCACTATGTTGTTCATTTTGGTACACTTTATTTTGGTATTTCCATTTCAATTATTCACTAGAATAACTTCGTTTGAAAAATTCATACATGTAATTAATTATGTATGTAAAAGAATGTATCTTAATCTACCCAAACCATACCCAATCCACAATCTATTCCTACAACTCTAGTAAAAATTCAATTCTTCTAATAACCATGCTTTTATACTAAATTTGACATGCCCGAGAATCTAAATTGGAAAGAATTGTATCATTTATCATTGAATAATAATAGTTTTTTCTAATATTTTTAATATAAAATACCAATGAAAGTAAATCTATGGATCAAAACATCAATCTTTATTAGTATTCATTACCTAAAAATCATATACATTAGTCATGAGTTGTATTATTACAATACATCGTCTACAAACTCCTTACCATAAAATAATAACTAAAGACTATGAAATAAAATGATACTAAAATATGAAGAATCCTATAATTGATTAGTCTCATACCCCCAAATCATTTTCCTAACATGAAATCATTAACCACATATAATGAGCTTAAAATTCCAATAGGTAGGGGTGTCAATACGGGTCTGCGGGTCAGGTTCAAGTAGAACTCGAATTGATCTGGGTTTAAACGGGTTAACCCTAACTTGACCCATTTTTACAAACAAGTCAAAAAATCCAACCAGAACCCGACCCCCTCGGGTTACTGGGTTCACCCGAACCTATCCGCAAATACGAAACAGACGTAGTTGTATACATATTGGCAGAGCGCGGTGAGGTCGGGGGTAAGCGTGGGCCACGCAACATGGCTGGAAGTTGGGCATGGGGCCAGTGTGGGTGTAGGCTGTGCAGCTAGGCTGGATGGCAGCGACAGTGCAACACTACTCTATACGTTAATCCGGTAAAATTATAAAATACAAATGTAAAAATTAATCAAGCACATAATTATGGATATGTACATAAATATAAAAATACATGTTGTAATAGTTAATCCGGTGAAACTTTAAAATACAAATGTAAAAGTAATAAAGTAATAAACAATCATTCTTAAATCATACATCATAGTAGTATTATCCAGATATTAAAGAAATCATATAAATCAATAAAATAAAAATGCTGCGGAAAATGTCAAAATTTATAGCAATACAATACAATATTTATAGTACTCATATAAGAGTGTACACATAATATTATGTTATTATGTATTACTAACAAATCATATCTTATAGCACAACTCAATATATGAATCATGTGTTCAATAACAATAGATTAATAATGATAGTACAATAAATCATATTCAAACAATCATATTAAACAATTAAAGAGTTCTAGCTCATGTGGCATTTTTTCAGTAATTAGTAAATTAAAAATCATTGGCTCGGTAAATAGAGTCATCACTCTTACCCGTTAGTACATCAATTGACTCCTTATAACTCCTAATCAGTGAATTAGTAAAGGATAACATAATAAGCCATAATATTTAAAGAAAAGTCTATCGACTGACCATCCCACATAGGAATAAATAGTCTCCTACCAACATTAGTTAATAACTAGCCTTTGCTTGTTTTCACATACACTATTATCACAATATTGTAAATGTAATAGTAACAAGCTATTACTCAACCACATGTCCATATTCATTCACAATACTTGTATTAATAGTATAATTATATTAAAATACTAAAATTATTATTCATAATCAAATCGTACATTATGTAATAATTTTCATTTTAATTGGAAAAATATAAAACCAACAAATC
>NW_021318847.1:67005-70564 GCF_001605985.2 Dendrobium catenatum
TTCTATCCATAACATAATGCTAATTTATCATTTATGATCTAAGCAATCATGTTAACAAGTTTTTCAATATTCTCAGATGTTATTGAAATTACTTTAATAGCAGGACCAGGTCTAATCAATAAACAAATCTTAAATACAAAATAAATCCTTCAAAATAAAAAATGCAAATATAAATAAAATCTTAAAAATAATATAAATCTATAATATATTTAATCAATAAATAAATCAAGTTGACATCCAAAGCTGATTAATTATATTAAAAATAAATATGTAAAAAACTAAAATGAATATATAATAATTACTACTATACTATTAATAGATTTGCTATGTTGTGTTGATAGAATGCTCATGCTAAAATAATCCTTATTGAATGATATTAATTGCTTATTCCTTATCTTGTAAAGCTCTTTTGACCAATCATGATTGTGGAGGCTCCCTCTGTGATCATTTCAGCCCATATTTTTTTGAACTCATCCTGAGAGGTACACATGCACAAACACTTATAAAACACTCCTCTAACTTTGTTGTTGTTGTTAAAGCACCAGACTTTTGATGGGACCTTTATAGAGATGTGACATTGGCACAGTTTATGTCGTATTTGAGGTAATGCAATTTCTATAACCCTATTCATTGTCTAATCCTGATCAGTGAATATAATTATTGGATATTTATCACTCATTATTTGTACAAATGTTCTAAAGAGCCATATAAATGATTCAATTATTTTCTCTCATATAAAGGCCACCCAAATAGAATATTCTACTAATGATTACTAACTCTGATAAAGGGTGCACAAACTAAATTATATTATTAAGTTTTTAACTAATATAAAAAATTATCATATATCCAAAATAGCTACAATTGGTCCTCCCTATCCCATCAACCAAAAAAATTTCAATAATCTATCAAATTCATCAATTTGGACGTCCCATGCAAACATATTCTCATCAACTTATCTATCTTTAAATAGTTGAATTAACAAATTAGTGTCCTTATATTTAATCTTTTCTCTTTTCTCATTCTGAATGTAGTTATATGCATCCTTCTTAGAGAATCAAATATTTTTTATACCTCCAACTTCAACAGTAAGGTATATAAATACATCAATGGTTCTTATCCTGGCTTCTGTCTTTAATTTAAGAACTGATGCTTTTTTCTCACTAATATTCCTATATGATCTAGGTAGATGTTGATATTCTAGCCTAGCCAATTTGTATGGCTTTTTATAAATTTTTTTATCTTCCAAAATCCATTTTCATCAACTATAAATCTAATCATAGTGGGACACCTCATTATGGCATTTAATTTTCAAAATTATTATTGAGAATTTAAGTCAATACCCTTCTTGAAAGCAATTTTGAACACACAAAGTCCTTATATCTTTTTTTTTTTTTAAATTTGGACAATAATTATGATGTTCCTTGCAAACACTAAAACAAGCATTATGAGCATAACTGTAACATGTATCATATCTTCTGATAATTATAGGCACCAGTGTATAATAGAAAACTATTCAGATCATTGAATCTAAGCTTGTACATAGTTCAATTAAATAACATTATACTGAAAGTTTGTTAGGGATGTTAGACCCCTTATGAACTGACCCAAGGCTAATAAAGAGAGAGGTGAATTGGAAAAGAAGAATCTTTAAATCAAAACATAAACCAAAACCAATATCACCATAAAGAAAACCAAATGAGAAAATTAAATGCGGAAGTAATAAAGAAATAACACACCGGATTTATAGTGGTTCGGTCAAACCTTGACCTACATCCACTCCTTGGAGGCACCCTCAAAGTATTACATTAAAACAAGTGTCTCACCTTTATCTCCCACAGCTAGGCGGAGAAGCCCTTACAAAATCACTTCCACCTTCCCCGGTGCGACGGAGTCGACGAGTCCTTTGACACCAAAGAGATCTTCTTCTTTGGTGAACTTCCCTCGAGACAAGCCTTGAATCCGACAGTATTAAGGTGCAAGCCTGCCGGAGCAACCGTGTGGAATCCCCCTCCACACTCCGTTGAGTTCCCCCTCACAGGATCTTCTCTCTCTCTCTCAAACTCCACCCTTTCCTCACTCCCTTTCAAGCTCTCTCTTCAAGTTTCCCCCAAAAGATTGAAGCTACAATGGCTTCCAAAGACACTTACAAAGTGTAATGTCATAGCTTAAATAGAAGATCTCAAAATGAGCTCATTAATGTAAGTTGCTGACTTTATCGTCCATGATGATATAAATATCGTCCTGTACGATTAGTACAATTTAAGCCCAATCAGCCAGGATGATTTGAGACGATCAGAAGAAGTTTTTTCATATCGTCCCGAACGATATTATATCATCCTAGACGATCAGAAGAAATCATAGAATATCGTCCTGAACATCGCCATGAAAAATAGTTGTCTGATGTCCAATCGTCCACCGTATCAGCCTAGACGATTTTGCGATCATCCAGGACGATTTGATCATGCAATCAAGTCATAATTGCTTTTCTTAAATTCCAGAGAAATTTTGGAAAGATTGCCCTGAATCGTCCTGGACGATATTTTATAGTCTTAGACGATCCTCTGGACGATGTCCAAAAACAAGTAATTCCTAAATAGATCTGGTGGTGGATTCTTTCTGTTTTGATCCTATCTTCCTGGCCGATACAAAATCATCCAGGATGATGTTTTTTGAATAATGACGTCTGCTTTAATGAGGAAGCCTTAATTAGGGTTTTTGCTTTTGAATAGATCGTCCAGGCTGATATAAATATCGTCCCGGACGATGTTACAAAAAACAGTAAACTCTAGATAACAATCAGAAAATCTTCCAAGTTACAAAGCATCAGGAGCCACACCAAATACAATAGACTCAAGAAAGGAAAAAGTGTACAAACTGACTCAGGCCTAGTCTACCCAATCTTGAGTTGATTCCAAATTGCAGTCCGTTCGTGTGAACCTGAAATGTCAGTAGATAAGGCAGTTGTAGAGAAAAAAATAATATTTGCTATCATCAAAATCATAAGACATAGATCCGCAACATATACAATAATACACAACTTAGCTAAATATACAATTATACATAGCAATACACAATAATGCATAGTAATACACAGTAATGTATAATAATACACAGCTTAATATGCAATAATACACAACTCAAAACAAAGCAATATATAGTAATACATAGTAATACACAAATACATAACAATACATAGCTCAATTAACATCAATACATAGAAATTCATAGGAAAATGTAGCTCAATACACAACAATAAATAGCAATATATAATAATACACAATAATGCACCAATACACAATAATACACAGTAATCTATAGCTCATTTAATAGTATAACACAACTCAAAACACAATAATACAACAAACAAAGCAATACACAATAATATATAGCTTAATTAATAACAATACACATCAATATAGAACTCAATACACAACAATACTCATCAATACACAACTCAATAGAGAGTAATACATAGCACGATTAACAATAATATACAACAATACACTATAATACACAACTCAATATACAATAATACATAGCTATATATACAACAATACAC
>NW_021318847.1:70664-75523 GCF_001605985.2 Dendrobium catenatum
GGGAGTGATTGTAATTGAGTGAATACACACACACACAAACTTTAGGAGATATTGAGAAATTTGTACTGATCGTACGGGACGAACTTAGTTCGTACGAGACGATCAGGTCAGTTATCTTCTTGTAAGAGCAATCGAACGAACAGGAGTTGGAGAAAGTTTTTCTAAGTCCTGATCGTCCAAGATGAAGTGTATTCGTCCCAGGATGAAATGTTCTCTGAAAATTTTTTGTTCAAAATGAAGTGTATTCGTTCCAGGATGAGTTACTCTCTGGAGTACTATCATCCAGGACGAAGTGTATTCATCCCGGGACGATTTACTTTCTGGAAAAATTTCGTCCGGACAAACACATAATTCATCCCAGGATAAAGTGAGCCGACTCTGATCTTTTAGTGACGTTCTGCAGTTTTAGGGAACCGACCTATGGAATAACCGTTCATACCGGACGAACCTAGTTCGTACGGAACGATGTGTGTTTACGAAGTCATTTCGTACTCATATGAATTAGGTTTGTTTCCAACGCATTTAATTAAAATCGTCCAGGACCATCCACGATCGTACGAGACGATCCAATGCGTATTGACTTGAAATTTTATAGTTTTTGGATGGTTTTTCTTGTCTCTCCTATATAAAGTCCAATTATGACTGCCACCAAATCTTTTTGTCAACTGATCTTCGTGCCTATTGAAAGAAGAGTCAAGGAGAGAGTGTAAGAGAGTGTTCGAAGGAGGATTCCTTCTACTGGAGCGTGAAGGATTCACTTGGTATTCAAAGGTAAGAATCTCTATTTGTGATTTGGGATTACTTCACTCTTTTCTTTCTTCTTTCTAGATTTATTATGAGAAGATCTATCAAGGTGATCCAGTTCTCTGCAGACACTTAGAGAGTGTGAACAGCCGAAGGGTTCTCTGCCCACTCTTAGAGAGTGTGAACATCCGAAGGGTTCTCTGCCCACACTTGGAGAATGTGAATAGCCGAAGGGTTCTCTGCCCACACTAAGAGAGTGTAAAAGGATGACGGTTCTTTGCCAACATTGGGGATAGTGTAAATGGACGACGGTTCTCTGCCGCACCGAGTAGTGATGGAAAGAGTATTTGTAAAGGCTTCTTCGCATTGCTGTGGGTGCAAAAGGAGAGTCACTAGTGATATTAGTGCAATACTCGGAGGGTGCATCCGGGGAGCGGATGTAGGTCAAGTTTGACCGAACCACTATAAATCTTATGTCTTTTATTTTTTGTTGTTTTTATTTTATTGATTTTTGTTTCTAATTTGTGGTTGAAAAATCTATTTCTACAAAACTCATTAAAGTTTATTTTTCGGTTTAAAAAATTAAAAAAGAGGGATTAATTTTATAATTACCAATTCACCCCCCCTCTTGGTTAGCCGCTAGGACATAAGCTTATGTTTAACAACCTAATTCGTAGTGATTGAGTTACAACAATCGTACCCTCCCTCTCGCCTGCTTCTTCGATCCATTTTACGTCTTCTCTTGGGCAAAAACTTGGATTTGTTCGCACTACGCATACCAAACTTGCCTCTCTATTCACATTTGGCACTTCACATAGCCCATCCGAGTGGACAGAGCCATTCATTTCTCTCTCACGTGACTGCTTCAAACTTAGGTAATTTCATTTTTCCTGTTTCCCTTTCTTCTCTCCCCTCTTCCTCCTCTTCCTTCTTTAGTTCTTCTCCTTCATTATATGTACTTTCTTCATTTTTTATCTTTATTATCCCATTTTATTTACCTATAATGATATGTAAAAGAATGAAATGAGATGTCCAGACTTCGCATAACCCGTTAACTACTCTTCTCTATTTGGTTGTTTTTGGCTTTTTATATTTTTTTTGCTGGTCTCTAACCTATTATTTTTGACACAGCTCAACTTTCACTTTGATTATTATTTAGCTCATCTTAATTTTTCAGGTTTGCTGCATATTAAATGGAACTATAGAGTAGAGATAGAAGAGTTTGAAGAATTTGGATTGGATTATACAGATAAAAAAAAAAGAAAAATAGTTCTACCTTTTTGTTGAGTTTTTATTTTCTATTAATATCATGAAAACTTTTTAATGTGTGTTAATAATTTCAAATTACTTTTTTTTTTTTTAATGAATGTAAATGATATGCAGTTGGTCTAACTTTGATATTGAAAATTTGCTATTTTCCATATTTATCAAGTTTTAATTGTATTTAATTGCATAAAATTGCACTTGATATTAATCCATTTTTTTTATTTTTATTTTCTAAATAAAGGAGAATCTGGCCTTGATTAAAAATTACTTACATATGTTGTTCCATTTATAAGAAAAAAATTAAGTGAAAAAAATGGAGGTTATGGAAATAAATGACTACTCCATATATATATTTTGATTTTTCTACCATTAATTTTTTTTTAAAGAAATTAAAAGTAAAGTTGTGTACAATTTAGCGGATTAGTTAAGTTTATTTTTCATAATTTAAATAAATTTAAATTAAGTGCTTAGAAAAAAAACTGCCAAAAAAAACTAAAATTTTTTATTTTACAATTGGGAGGAAATCGAAGCTTTTCAAATAAGCTCGACTCGAGCTTTAGATTTGAGCTTTAAGCTTTCGAGTCAATCTCTGAGCTGTATTTTCTAAAGAGTCGAGCTCAAAGCTTATAATCGAGCTTCAAATTTCGCAGCTCGAGCTTGAGTTCGAAAATCTAAAGAGCGGTTAAAAATGAGCTTTAGGCTTGGAAAAGCGTAGATACTCAAAACTCGGACTTCAAACTCGTTTAACCACCCCTAACCAAACATCAAAACACATTAAACTTGTCACCCATATAGCAGGGTTCCCACATATTTTCTAGAACACCATGTACATTATAGAAGTGGTAGGATGGCTTTTGACCAATCCATATTAGGTCATTTTTTTTTTCTACTTTCACATATTTTCTTAAAATTATGTTTAGAATATTTTTGCTTTGACTTATTGCTCATCATCAGAATCGATCATGTTTAAGCAAACTTTTTCTATATTCTCAAAATTGTATTGAAAAACATTTTTTTAGGCAGGTTTCAAACTTCTTTCCCTTCTATGAAGTAAATTTGCTCAAATAATAAATAAATCTTAAATATAAAATAAATCCTTTAACTAAAATAAATAAATATAAAAAGTAAATTCTTTAAAATAAAATAAATCTATAATTATATTTAATCAATAAAAAATTATCAAATAAATTTAGCCTTAGTTTCAAAGCCAAAATTTCTTTTCACCTAAACCCTTTCTCTGAATCACCAAATTTCTAACACCCAAGAAAAATCTAAAAAGTGGAAAAATTTCTTTTATTTTTTCCTTAATTATCTTTTCAAATCATTCATTCCTTTTTTCATTTCAGTTAACAACAAATTTAATCATTTTCATTTATTAATAAGATTAAATTTTGGACATTTAGAGCTGAACTTATAAATATATTAAAGAAAATAAATAAAATAATTAATTCAATAATATAATTTACATTGCTTTACTTCAAAATTTAACATTATGCTAATAAAGCCTCCAAAAACCTAAGCAATAATAAATAATAATAACCACGGTTATTAAAAGAATACTGTATAATATAACTAGCAGAACTTAAAATAAAATAAAATATCATCATTTACTCTTAGCCTTAATTGCTAACACCACTGAAATTATAATAAAAATCACAATTAACCTTACAAAAATCTAAGCAAATAACTAAACTTACCATGAACCTCAATGTATGGTAGAAGATTCCAATATGATGCTTTAGTTTTAAATCAATATTCAAATCCCCAATAAAGCTATCAATATAAATGATAAATAATCATGCAATTAATTTTCAATAAAAAAGCTAAAAATTAGACGATTAATAAAATAAAATATCTACAAGCAAAAAAAAACTATCAATATATAAAAAATCAATTAAAAAAGTTTAAAAAATCTATAAGATGTGTTATAATGAAACAAACATTCAATTATCTTATCAGTATAATTAATTCAATGGTCCCCAATGATATACTAGTAATATGCTTGTACCAATCATTATGCCATTATAACTATCTATCAATTACATCAATGCACTATAATAGAAAATACAATCATGTATAATTTTAATTAAAGTGCAAAGAAGGACAATCTAGCTGTTAAATTGGTAATGTTTTTTAACTTTCAATTATGTTTATAATTTCATATCTATAAAACATTTGTCAATCCCCATCTTACAATTTAATTTTTAATTAATTAATTTTATTTTTATAGGTGCACTTTTTCAAAAATAATTTAAGAGTCATCACTTCACCTATCGAGTTAATTTTGGCCAATCAGTTACAGGCTACAAACTTAGGATCATGCCACCAACCTTTTATTTTAAAAGGAAAAGCCCATCTGTTCTAAGAGCTAAATTCATTTTTAATAACTATTATGTTAGCAACCAAACCTTCTAGATTACATACAAAAAATTATAATTTTTGGTTGCCAATGTAAGTTAATATTCATTATTATGAAATAAATTTAAATTTATAAAATATAAGGTAAAAACTATCAAATGTTTATAGTATGCACTTACTTAAAAAAAAATATAGCCTTCTAATTTACCTAGTAAAAATTTAATATTAGATCAAAGTTTAAGTACTCATATGACAACATCAAATAATATATTAAAAAATTATGCGGTAAAAGTTTACTAAAAATTAAGATACAAAACTTTTATAAGTTTTAACCCAAATTTGAATTTATAACAATTATATTAAATTATTAAAATCAGAGGTAAATTGATTGGTAGCATCAATGAGAAAAGTAAATTTCACAATTGAAAAAAACCGAAAAAAATCACCTTACACCTCAATTTTTAGGTTTTCTTCCTCTCCCTATCTCTTCT
>NW_021318848.1:0-3967 GCF_001605985.2 Dendrobium catenatum
AGCAGGTTGACCGTAGGAAATGCCGCCGGAGTGTTCTATATCTACAACGCATTTATTGGCGGCTTTACTGCTGGTTTTAAGTGACTAATTTTCGGTGGCTGAAGCCATTGAAAATGTTGTCGCCGGTATTCGCCCTAATACCCATGCCGCTGGAAATTTCCGTCGTTATTGAATGATTTTCATGTTGTGTGGCTAGAACATAAGTTCACAAAAGTGACAAATTTTTATAGAACTTAAAATATTTTTCAACCTAGGTCTCTGTGAGATCGTTTAGGTCATGATTGGTCCAAATTCTAATTTAATGTGTAGTTGCTTGAGCCAAGTCAAGTCTAATGAATGTGCTAGACTAGGTTAAAGATTCAAGCCTATTATGAGTACATGCTACTTGTGTAGATAAGCCAAGGATATAAGGGATGTTGTCCGATGGGTACACGAAAGTAACGAAGTTGCTTTGACTACTGAACCATGCCTGTCTGTTGGCCGGAGCGAATTGGATTAGTTTAATGAGTATGATAGGGCCAGGTGTGTTCCTCTTCCTCATACCTTGCAATTAGGGCTGCAAGCAAACCAAACGTTCGACGAGCTACTCGTTGTTCGGTTCGATTAAAGCTCATTTGTGATCGTTTAATTAACTAAGCAAACAAACTTGAACAATATTTTAAATACTCGAATCATAAATAAACAAAATTGAACACTAATGCGTTCAGCTCATTTATGTTCGCAAACAACATCATTTGAAGTTCGTGTACAAGCTCGACATTAAGCTCAATAAGAAGCTCGATAAAAGCTCGATAAAGCTATTTATTTATAAATCATTGCCTTTGTTAATGTTGCTGTTAGGAAAATTATGTGAAGATGAGATTTGCTTATAAATCATTGTCTTTGTTACATAGACAATTGCTTTATTATAAATGTGTTTGTTCATATATATGTCCATGAACGTGTTTGTTTGATAGTTAAAATAATTCGTTAAATATGTCACTACAGAAAATACTTCTATTACCGGCGGCCTAGACCAGCATTTGTCTGGCTGCCGGTAATAACGGCAGTATAGCCGGCGGTTTCTCCGCCGGTTAATACCGGCGGCCTACCCGGCGATTATTCAAGTATAGGCCGCCGGAACTACCGGCGGTCATAACACCGTCGGGTTAACCGCCGGATTTAAAAATGATCGGCGGTATACCGGCGGCTCGAACCATCGGTGTTAGTCATTTAATTACCGGCGGCTAGAGCCATCGGAAAGCCGCCGGTAAAAAGCCTAAAATGAGATAGCCCGAGCCTCCTATTTCATTTCATCTCCCGCATTCTCTCTCTTCAGCCTTTGCTCTCCCGTCGCCTCCTCTAGACTCGCGCGACCTAGCGGCTTGACAACAGCCGCTAACGACCGGTCTCCAGCCGTCGACCCCACACCAGCCGCCCTCGATCTTCAACTGCAAGGCCACGGACCCCACACTGGCCGGATCCCGTGCGTAACGCCACCTCAGAGGTGAGCTTTTTTTATATGCTTTTTGATTATTATATGTTCTCACTAGACATTTGCAATAGGTTGTACTCTAATGTATGCTTTGTGGTGATTATATTATTCTTGTTGATAAGCTATAGAGGGAGTTTAAGGTAAACTTGATTTAGAGTCTAAAGGCTTTCGTTTGAGTAGATCTAAAATTGAATATATTAAGTGTAGTTTTAGTAATAATAGATACCAGTGGTTTACCGACGTTGTCCGGCGATACACCGGCGGTGTCTACCGCCGGCAATGCCATCAGCGATGACCGCCGGGTAGCCACCGATATGTTACCGGCGGTATGCCGATGCTGTCTGGGGGTTCATCGGCTGCACGCCGACAGCTATAACCGCTGGCTATGCCATCGGCAAGGACCGCCGGTTAGCCGCCGGTAATAAATCCGGCGGTTTGAAGGCCGGAACGCCGCCGGTAATAAATCCGGTAATAACTGGGGCGGTATAGGCCGTCGGAACGCCGTCGGCGAAATAAACCGCAGGAAAAGCACCGCCGGAAACAGTTTCCGACGCCGTCTTTACCAGCGGCTTTGGAACCGCCGAAAAGCCGCTGGTTAGTTTTAGAATCGCCGGTAATAGCAGGTTAACCGCCGGAAAAAACTGCTGGTAATAGCTGAATTTCCTGTAGTGTGTTCGCGAACATGCTCGATATAATCATTTGTTAGGAAGCTCGATAAAGCTCGTTTGTTAAGTTAATTAACAATCTAAAAGTAGAGCTCGTTTATAGTTCGTTCATGTTTGTTTGTTTAAAGCTCGATAAGCACTAAACGAACGAACATGAACTGAACATGAACCGAACATTAACACCATTAATTTAAATGAACCAAACATGAACACAAACAATAAAGCTCGAACAAACATGAACCAAACTTGAACAAGCTAATATTAAATGAACACAAACACGAACACTCACATACTTGGCTCGGCTTGGTTCATTTGCAGCCCTACTTGCAATTCTAGAGTGCTTGATTAAAACTAGGCCAAAAGGACAGGGTCAAGGTAAGCCCATATGGTTCATAGTAGCCACTTAACATCATATAGATTCTATGTTTGCATCAAGGTGTTTTGCTCCAACACTTTGACTACTTTGACTAAGATAAGCGCACATAATTTTTTTTATCATTAAATTTATAACAAATCACATGACTCATAAAAATAAAAATATGATAAAAAATAATTATGTGAAGTTTATTTCAAGATATATTAATTTATTTCACATAAGAACATTATCTTCCCAACAATGAATATTTTTTATTTTTATTTTGAGTTTAAAAATATATAACATGATGCTCTCTTTAGAATGTAAAGCTTTGTTTGGGACGGCTTTCATATTGTTTTTTAAAACAACTTTTTAGTAAAAAAAAATTAATTTTTTTATATTATAAAGCTACTTTAAGAAGCAATGAGACAGTCGTCCCAAAAGAAGCATAAGAGAACAGTCAAAGCAAGTGCCATCTACAACACCTATTCAACACCACAATAACGAAACATGCAAGAAAGTAAAAACAACAGAAAAATAAAGGACAACGGGATTTAATGTTAAAAAGTTTAAAATAGGGAAAAAATCACAAAGCCACACAATATCAATAAATCCACTATGAAAATTGGGAGAAATAAGTACATATATCTTTTCTCTTTCAATTTCTCTTTGCTTCTCTTCTCACATGCACCGTTCTCAATGTCTACCTTAAAAAATCAAATACAAGAGAACCAAGTAGATTACCCCAATGGACTCAACCCTTCAAAAAAAAGAGAAAGAAAACCGTTCAGTTCATTTTTCAGCGTTGTGCCACCAGTTTGGGGCAATGCGGTGCTCAAGCTTCTATCTGATGATGCTGCAGCGTTCAAACTCACAGTACTACAACACAGAACTTGCAGAGCTGATGCGTTGAATCCAGAGCGATGTGGCGCTCTTTTCTCTGTCAATTAGCATTGAGGAACACAACACCGGGGTGCTTGGGTACACAACGTCGGGGGTGTTATACAAGGAAAAAAATTTAGATGCAAAGCACCCGAACCCAAGCAGGGGCTAAACCCTCCCGCACCCCCCAGTGAGAACGAGAAACTGGGGGTCTAAGGAAACAAAATAATCTGATTGATCAACACAATTAAATTCCACACAAAACATGCCACCCCCCAAAAATTATGATTTTCTTCCTCTTTATAATAGCAGAGGATGCATGCACACACATATACTTCTATAACTTTAGTATCTTTAGGCCGTAGGGAATCCCACTCTATCACCAAGCAAGTATCCCATGGATCAAAGCTTTGCCAGAATAATCAATGGATGGTCTGAAAATTTATATCTTTGCCGAAAAGATTGATGCAGTTAAACAACTCTTTCTCATCAAAGAATATAAGCAATGGTTTCAACGTCATAAAGAAATGATATGATGCCTATGTGAATAACAACTAAGTTATTTTAGAAGTTATTAATAAGAATTTAGAA
>NW_021318848.1:9934-14235 GCF_001605985.2 Dendrobium catenatum
CCCCCCCCAGAGAGATGCTCAGGTATATATTGGGCAGTGAATACCTTTGTTGGTAAGGATAAGTTGTCCCCATCTTTATCTGGC
This sequence comes from Dendrobium catenatum, assembly GCF_001605985.2. Taxonomy (NCBI): domain Eukaryota; kingdom Viridiplantae; phylum Streptophyta; class Magnoliopsida; order Asparagales; family Orchidaceae; genus Dendrobium; species Dendrobium catenatum. The sequence continues at coordinate 10,019 of NW_021318848.1, forward strand.
AATGGCTGAGTCTTCTTCGCAGAATGTAATTGGGTTCATGGTGGCTAATGGGCTTGTTAACCTTTTTAATACTTAATGTGGCTCAAGGTGTTTTTTGTTATAAGTTGATAGGGTGTGGTGATAATTACATCGTGATGTTAATTTTGTGGGGGGGGGGGAGGGTGAATAATGATTCTAATAAAAGTTGGTCCTTCTAATGCTTCTCCTGTGCTGCATGCTGACTGGTTTATGTTGTCCCCATGGGATTAGATAAATGAACAGCTTTTTATGTCCCTATTTTTATTGTCCTATTAATGCTTGTATGCCCAATTGTTGGCGGTCCGATCTGGGAGGATTATAGTTAAGGCTCGTAAACTGATTGGCTTTTGATGGCTCTTTATCCTTCTCACTTTCTAGAGTTGATGAAGGGCGGTGTTTAAAAGAATGGCTTGGTTTTGCAAGATGCTATCTTCTTCGGTGGGTAAAATGTAGAAAGAGGAAATCCATAAAAAATAGCTTTTTTTGTGTTTAGGATCTGGTGTACGATCCGTTTAGGTTGCTTTGCGTACCTTGTTGGTGGTTGTATTCTTAGGAGATTGGCTTCTTCTTTGTTTAGATGGGTTGTGCCTCTTTGCTAACTTGCACGTGCCTTTTTTTGGCGATTATCTCTGTTGGGTTGGTTTCTTGCTCTTCTGGCTGCTATTTACGGGCATTGAATGGACGAGGCTTTTGTATGCCACCCTCTGGCCGCTGCTTGTTTGGCAACCTAGGAGGTTAAAGTAATCTTTGCAGTTTGGTATAGCTTTTGTGGATTTTCATGCTTGTTTTGGTTCTTGGTTTCGTTTTTTATCTCAAATGGAAGGCCTTTTATTGGCTTGGGGGCGGGTGTGCGAGGTCTCTTTCTTGAGCCCAAATCTTTGGATCATTTTATCTTCTGTTGTTGTATTTTGGTTTTCTCTTTGTTTTGTACTCTAGTTTTTGATACATTAGGTTCATTCTTCCCCCTTTATTGTTGCTTTGGGATCATTAGGGAGCTCTTTGTCATTTATGTACTTTTATCCTTTTCTTATTTAACAAGTATGCCCTTTTGGGTTTTTAATTAAAAAAAAGGACCTCAATTGACACATCTTAATCAAATTGCCCCTATAGGATCATGGAACCAATTTGGCCAAATGCAACCAGGGTTAATAAATTTGATCAGTCTCAAATCATTGAATCTTCGCTTAAAATTTAATCAAGTCCAATTAACAATTGGATGGACCCAATTAACTCAATTTGACCATATAATATAGGTGATCCACATTACTTAAGGAACTTTGACCTATTTGAAATCTAATGGACCAATTAATTAAAATTGAACCTTTCTTGGGACGTTCCTAACTAATCCATACGCAATTGGATTCTTAGAACCCTTGAACTGGCCTTTGTTGAACACTTAGATCATAAAAGTCAAGCCTAACCCTTATATAAATAAAAAAAAAATCCAAATGAATGCAGGGTCCTCAATTACCCTAACAAATGGACCTTGACCACTAAATAAGATGATCCTAAGATGGCGGAATTCCTTAGATCCCAATTGGCTCCATAGGTTCGCAAATTGGTAAATCAAAATCATGTTTAAGCCAAATGGACCATTAAGGGTCAATTTGACCAAATCCCATTTAACCTTTAAATTTATTAATTTAATAAAATATTATTCCCAAAATAGGAAGTACCAAGATGTAATTCTTTCCCATCTGGCCAATTGATCCTATAATTGGCCAAACTGAGCTCAAATAATCCAATTTACAACATTGGAACCCAAAATGGATTGATTGAGCTAAATTGACCTTAAAAACTCAATTAGTTCAATCAACTTCATAGGAAAATCTTTTGGTTTGTCCTCTACATCTATAATCTTTGTCAACCACCATTGGCAATGTGTTTGACTACATGTGGTCGAATGGGTCAATTTGACCCACTAAAAAAACCTACTCTTTTCAAATTGAATTAATTCAATCAATTGAATAAGTAGGCTAACATCTTGACCATGAATATCAATTATGATTTTAGGAAGCTAACCATAATTTGGTCAAATTAATGATTTTTTAAATTTAGCTAATTTGGTCATATGGTTCAATATAATCCATTTCAACAACATTATGTTAAAATGAATCAAATCTCATTTAATTTGAAATTTAATGGAATTAAACCACTCCATTCAATATATAACACTTCAAACAAATCTTTCTAGTGGCCTTAACCAAAGAAAATTCCCTTAAGGCCCTTAAGGCATGCTTTACTATAAGACAAACAAGGGTAAATGTGGATTACCACAAGTATTATTGCTTAGTAATATCTCTCCATACTTAAGTTCATGGACTTAACTAATTCATTTCTTAGAATCATTCTATCCTTCCATACGGCCATCAGATGATAGATAGTTATTAGAAACCAAGTAAATTGAGCATTGGAAACTAGATCATGTGTAATGTTGGGAGACACTATAAGATAGTCCCCTAATTTTTTTGAGTTATTTTAGTGAGCTTAAGGAGTTCCTCAACCTCATCACATCTAGCAAATTACCCTCAGCCTACTCTAGCGACCAAGCCCTTCCATTATATAAAGGCATTTGGTTAATCGAACTATTCAAAGTATTTGAAGGCAATTTATTCAGGAGGTCAATGTTATGGAGGTTTGAGGGTTATTAAGAATTCTGGTGCTTTGGTTTCAGTATAGTCAAGGGTATAGTCTAACGTGGTAAGACGCTAGTAAGTCTCTAGATGTTGTTATAGGTACAGCTTACATTTTCACATATTTTTATCATATTTTAATCGATTATGGTGCTAGTCATTCTTTCATGTCAGAATAATATTTGACTTCCCTTGATTTAACTTTCATTCTATTGCTTATTTCTTTGTCTTATGTTTTATCTATGGGAGATGGTATGGTAACTAGCAGGTTTTTTTTTTTTTGTGATTTGAAGTTTTTTTTTTATAGAATTTAGAAATTTAGTTTGATTTTATTGTCCATTTTTTAGTTTGATGCTATTTTGAATATAGACGGGATGAGTATGTATGAGGCCCATTTAAATTATTTAAAGAAGAAAGTGACTTTATATCAAAGCAGTGAGAGTTTTATGTTTCAAGGAATATGAGGTATTCTCTCATTTTTTTTCTGCTCTGGAGGTTGGTAAAGTTTGGAGAAAATGTAGTTCAGTATTTTTAGCATCTATTAGAGATGTGAGGTTATCTCTTATATTGGTAAGTAGTGTTCCTATAGTTTAGGAGTTGTTGATATCTTCTCAAAGGAGTTAGTAACTTTACCACCAGACAGGGAGGTAGAATTTTGTATAGATATTTTTTTGTATAATACTCTGATCTCCAAGGATCCATATATGATGTCACTTAAAAAGCTTCAGTAGTTAAAGGTGCAGCTTCAAGAGTTGATGGACAAATGTTTTATCCATCTCAGTCTGTCTACAGGGGGAGCGCCTATTTTATTTATAAATAATAAGAATGGTATGTTACAGATGTGTATTTATTACAAAGATCTCAATAAAGTAACAATCATGAACAAATATCCCATGCCTAAGATTGATGACTTATTTGATCAACTATTTGAATGTTATGTATTTTTTAAGATCGATCTATGATATGGTTATCATCAACTGAAGCTGGAGGAGGAGAATGTGGAATATACTCCATTTAGTATAAGGTACGAGTATTATGAGTTTTTAGCCATATCATTTGGAGTGATTAATGACCTAGTGGTTTTTATGGATTTAATTAATATAGTTTTTAGGAAGTATCTGGACCAATTTGTGATAGCCTTTATGATATTCTGATTTATTCAATATCTGAGGATAAGAATGCTACACACTTGAAGGCTGCTCTTGAGATTTTGATGCATTATCAATTATGAGCTAAGTTCTTGGAGTGTGAGTTCTGGTTGAATAACATTTTATTTTTGGGGCACATAGTGAATAGTACAAGTATTTTATTGGATCCCTAAAAAATGCATGTTATTTCTAATTGGCTAAGGCCTACTATAGTTTTTAAGGTGTATAGTTTCTTAGGCTTGGTTGGTTACTATATATAAAAAAAAAATTCATGGATTTTCACATATTTCTTTGTCATTAATGAGACTGACTCAGAAGTTAGTAGCATTGTTTGGACTTCACGGAGTGAAGAGAGAGTTTCAGATGTTGAAGGATCGTCTGACTTCTATTATGATTCTGACTATTTCTTCATGTATAA
>NW_021318848.1:14335-16812 GCF_001605985.2 Dendrobium catenatum
AATACATATAAAAACTCTGATTGTGATTTTTTATATAGTTTCTTAATTCATTAATATGATAGCTCTAATGATGAGCATAGTACAAAGAAGAGTTCCTACAATTTGATCTGATTATACATATAAATTTTATAGGAAAATCACTCATTACTAGTAAAATTTTCTGGTGGTTTTCCAACAATCAATTTTACGACAATTTTTCATGGAATACAGATAACTTAACCTGCAACAATTTTGGTGAATTTCTTTCAGTAGGCTTTTCTGACGGATTTAAAATTTAACTATTTAAATATAACAATAACAACATCATCAAGCCTTTGTCCCACTACGTGAGGTCGGCTACATGAATCCTTTTTCACCATTGTGCCCTTTTAAAAGTCAAATTCTCATTTAAATTAATCTAATAAAGAAAGATCATTTCTAATATTTTCTAACCAAATTTTTTTAGGTATATCTTTACCTTTCTTAACATAAATCGAATCTAATACCTCAACTTTCTTAACCCGGTCATCGGAAGGCCTTCGTTTAATGTGACCTAACCATCTAAGGCGACTCTCTCTAATTTTATCTTCCACTGGAGCTACTCCAACCTTATCACGTATATGCTCATTTCGTATCCTATCTCTAAGGGTCAAACCACTCATCCACCTAAGCATCCTCATCTCTGCAACACTTAATTTAGTATTATGCTTCTCTTTTAAAGGCCAACCTTCGACACCATAAAGCACTCCACCATCTTATAGAATTTTCCCTTAAGTTTGAGGGGGACTTTTTATCACACAATAAGCTCGATGCATTCCTCCACTTCAACCATCCAACTTGAATTATATTGATAATATCCCCATCTATTTCACCATCATTCTGAACAATAAATCCAAGATATATAAAACATGTACTCTTATTAATGATCTGATTACCCAAAGTCACAATCCCCTCACTAGGTGTATTGATACTAAAATTACACTCCATATATTCAGTTTTAGATCTACTCAAGCAAAAACCTTTAGACTCTCAGGTTGACCTCCAAAATTCAAGTTTACCTTCAACTTCTTCTCTAGTCTTATCAACAAGAAGAATATCATCAGCAAAAAGCATACACCAAGGTACATCCTCTTGTAAATGTATAGTGAGAACATCCATGACTAAAGAAAAAAAGAGATGGACTTAAGGCTGATACTTGATGTAATCCAATCGAAATAGGAAAATACTTGGTCAAACCACCTTATTTTTGAACACAAGTACTAGCTCATGCATATATATCTTTAATGATTTGAATATAAGCATTACTAACTCCTTTCATTTCATGAACTCTCCATAGCAGTTCTCTTGGAACTTTATCAGAAAAAAATCCATAAAAAACTACCAAAATTTTTCATTACAACCAAAAATTCTCCAAGTTTCACCGAAAAAATTCACAGGTAATGACCGAATTTCCTGTAGTGAAACATTTACATATGTATTTGAGATTAAAGCCTCTAAGGTTTGAGGGCGTTATTGAGCCTAGACAGTAGAGGATTAATTAAGGATACTAGAGAAGACATTTTATGATATGTAGTGTTCTCTTGAAAAGAAATTACCCTTAGCTATCTTTTTGTTAGATGATGAGATAGAGCACTAGTGGATAGGCCAATGGGAGGAGAATTTTGAAGAAAAATTAATTCTCTAATTAGTTGGGAGGAGCTCTCTAATGTGTTTTGAGCCTTGTTCAAACCTTCTACAATTCAACAGATATAGGAGACTTTCTTGAGATTATTTCAAGGGAGTAAGATTGTGATGCAATATGAAATAGAGCTTATTACCTTGGATAGATATGCTCCGTAGCTGGTTAGCATTCCAGCATAAAAGTGTTATAGATTTCAAAGAGGACTTTGAGATAGTTTGGCCATGGCTACCATTTCACATTTCTAATTTTTTTAACTTGTGAAGAGAGCTAAATTGATTGAAAATGATCTGATAGCTACTCAATAGCGGTGGATTTCAAAGAGGACTTTGAGGTTCAGTGGCAAGATATTTGGTAATATATTTTCTAATGAGAAGAACGGATTTGTAACTAAAGAGAGCAAAAAATATGGACAGTTTATGTCAATGAAAACTCTGAGTAGGGGTAATATTAATAGTTTTGAAAGTTTTGTTAGTGAGGTACCTATGTACCAGAGTTATGGAAGAAGACATTATGGTTAGAGTTAAAGGATGACTAGACAATGCTTCAAGTACGAACAGTAAGGGCACCGGGCAACCAAGTATTCACAACCAGGATTAGATAAATGATATGAGTTCAGATCTAAGACTCGTGTTAGATCGATAGGGAGGCCAAGGGTAGTTCTAATCTATACATTTCCTGCGGGACCATCTGGTAGAGGTAGTGGATATGATTATATGGTAGGGAGGCAATCTGGTAGTGGTCAAAGAGAGTTTGGTAGTTCTATTACACTAACTCTAATTCAGGCATGTATGTATAGTTTGGCCTAGTATGAGGCTTG
>NW_021318849.1:0-19232 GCF_001605985.2 Dendrobium catenatum
CATGGGTGGGATGGTACCATTATGATATCAACAACATGGGAAGGATGATGTTAGGCTGGTAGTGATGACATGATCGTGCAGTGATAAGAGAGTGATATGAGTGACATGATGATGTTGTGAGTGAGACATGATGATGTAGTGACTAAATGATGAGACAAGTCACTCGCGATTAAAAATGGGCCAATCTTGGTTTGTCTGAAGTTTTTCGGAAAACTCGAGCATAACCTAATTTTACATATGGGCCAAAATTACAAACTTGAACCTAAATCGTATAACAAAGGGATTAGCCCAAACACAAAATATTTTGAGTCAGATTCAGGATGGGTTTTTTCTCATGTAAAATTTTGACAAGCCATAATGTCCAGCCCCACCTATAACATTACTATGCCAGGTTTAGAGTGCCATGAGACTCCACTATATGTCTGTAGTCTGACTAAAATTATATTAGCGTCGACATCTAGAGCACTATATTACTCCTCTCTCTGTCCATCTCCAACTCGAATGTACAGCACCGCTACACTATATGTGAAAGGAAAAAATTGGGTATAAAACACTATAACTCTAGCACATAGATAAAAATTTGTTCTATTTGTTAGATACATTTTGTATTTTGTAAAATATATCACCCATTTTTTAAAAATTTAGTTATTGGATGTAAAATCCATTAATAAATTAATAATTATGCTTTTCCCTAAGCTAAATTCTCACTTAGATTACTATCAAAAAAATTTTGCTTCTTTTTTTTTTTTCTTTTTAAATAACAAGTTATGTCATGGGAAAGCTAAAAGCATATTTTAACTTTTTAACACTCATCATTACCTATTACATTTTTACTTAAGCAAACATAGGGCCAAATAGAATGGCCGACACCTTTTACAAAATTTGGATTGAAAAAAATGCAATTGATTTATAACTTCAAATCAAACTTAAAAATGAGAAAAAGTTAGCAATTTGGTAATATAAGAAGAAGCTGAATAAATAGACATTTGTTTCATTATTTATAGGCCAAAACCCTCATTTGATCTCATCTCTAACAACCTAATCTTCCCTTAAAATAATGACTTATCCTATAAATTAACTACCAAATAACCCCATTATATGAAATAATTCACTGCCTATAAAACACCACCTTCACTTGGTTTACTCCAAGATAAGATATCCTAACCAAATCTTCAAAGTTCTATTCTCTTGAGGACTTCTCTACTCACATATTATTATCTTGTCAATATGTTTCTATTTTTGCTTCTAGTACAAAATTTTTTTTTAGTATCAACACAAGAGATTGCCAAAGAACACCATCTCATTGACATCAAGTCATTATTGCAGAATAGCTCCTGCTCCATTCCAAATAAAAGTTTGTGAGACTATTTTTTAGTAAAATAATTAGAATAATAATAAATCATGCAGCAATTAGGCTTTTTTTATAGATATCAAAAGTATAAGCTCATTTGATAGATATAACATGCTCAAGAGCGAAGCAAAAGAAAAAAAAACTCAATAATTACATTAATTAGTTGTTCAATTTGTAATAGGCACGAGCCCTTCCAAGCTAATTGTGGTCCACTAGTTTGGCTCGTGCTCTTCTTGGACATGCCAGTACAACCCGTTACATGTGGATCTCTTCCATCAGGACCAGAACCGTATTGACTACTTCCATCACCAGGCCATCCATGCCACCGCCCACCTCAACCTTGTTGGTCGGTCTGTTTTGCAGTAGTTCCAATAATTGTCGGTTATTCTCTTGGTATCGTCAACTAGATCAATTTATGCCTTGGCACCCCTACCAAATATTTCACAATTATGTTTGACACTGGTAGCGATCTCACTTGAACCCAATGTGTCCCTTGCATTAATTGTTATAACCAAAGAAATCCATTTTATGAGCCAACCCAATCATCCACCTTCACCACCATCGAATGAATCTCGATCTATTATACCCAACTCCCTCAATTTGTTTGCTCTTATACCATCACCTGTCTTTACGAGCAAACATATGCTAAACGTTCAATTACTAAAGGATCCCTCATTAAAGACACATTAAAAATCTCCAATGATAATATACAAAATTTCCACTTTGGCTTTGGAGATAATAACATTGGATATTATTGACATGTAGATTGGTTTTTAGGCCTTGGTCGGGGGTCTCTTTCAATTATTTCCCAAACATCTAAATTATATAACAATATATTCTCATATTATTTACCATCAAGGCTTGACAAAGTTAGATATCTCAAACTATGTAGCCTAGCTTTTGGTGTGAAGTACACACCAATGCTAACAAACCCAAAAATGCTATCATTCTACTTCCTCAATATCACTGCCATTTTTTTTTGGGCGAAAGGCTTGACCTTTTACCTACTATATTTAGTAGCCCTGGAACATTGTTGGACACTGGCGCACCATTTAGCAGCCTACCACCCACTGCCTACTTTTCCCTACATAGCATTTTCCGAAAAAAAAAAAATAGAGTCCAATTACCCGATTGCACCTCCATTATTTAATCTTAACACATGCTATGACCTCAATGATTTCCAACAGGTGGTGCTTCCAGAGATTTCTTTTATCTATGAAGGCGACGTGATGACTAACTTAGATAGCTCAGGGATACTTTTTGCGGCCAGTAAATCTCAATGGTGCTTATCAATCATTGGAAATAGGGATGATAGTGAGCTTCTGATTATTGGTAGTATGCATCAACGTAGGTTCAATGCATTCTATGATGACAGGAACTTACAAAATTGGCTTCGGGACTTATGGTTATAGCAAGTGATGGATCAATTGAGTTTGTTGAGTTAAATGTAATGTATTTACGTAGACGGAATAAATATGTTTCATCATATAGGTCATAAAATTGGGCTATGCAGGGCCATAAATGTGGTCATAAAATGGTTCAAATGTACAAAATTTTATGAAATAATTATAAATCAAATAAAGGAAACTTTATATGAGTTTATAAAAACCTTTAAAATGTGCTTATTTTCTTTATAACTAAGGGAGAATGATGGCATTATTTATTGGATGATAGAATTTTCATTATTAAAGGAAAAAAGTTATCTTTCTTCACAAAAGAGTTTATACTTTAAAAATAATGATGATTGCTTATTGAGATGATTTTTGCTCAATGTAAGACCTTTAAAATGTAAAATCAACAATTTTTTTTTTCAACTCGATTTTTTTATTCTCATTTTGGCCTCAATTTTATTGTTGGTTATGTCTAGTAAATGGAAGCATTTATGTCTTGTGAGTTTAGCCAACCCATTGAGCCATACAACTTAGCACCGTAAAGCTTTGATGCAACTAATCCAATATTCCTCAAACATGGCAACATTTGGCTCTAACATACTAATCACTTACATAACCTTAGAACACATGTCCTCTAGTTGATAGCCAAATCTCCCAATCAACAGATTAATGAGTGTCACATAATGATCAATTATGTGATTTGCATTTTTATAATTTAAAACAATTTTTTTTCTAAATATTATGCCGCCACAAAAAAAAAAAAAAAAAAAAAAAAAAACTTACTTGACCTCTATCTGTATGAATCATGTATGTGTATGTTCATCCATATTTATTATACAATTCTCAAACCTATGTTCTTCTATAAAAGAAAAACTTCTAATCTCTAGCTTAGGCTTCAGTATGTGGGGCCTAAGGTAATTTGACTCAAAATATAGCATTTTTCTTCCATGGTTATGTCAAAAATATGTTTGTACATTGTTAAATTTTTTTCCAATTGATAATTTCCATAGTAGACCACTTTCTGACCTACATTTCACTAACAAAAAGAAATATACCGAAAGCAATTATTTTAGATGGATTTAGGTCATTTTTTGGGGTAAATGGTCGTTAGAAATATGCATTTCTCTTGTAGTGAAAGATATATGTTATCAATGAAACTAAATACAAATTTATATCTATGAAGCTATCTTTATCTACTTTTTACAATTTTTATGGCTCGCCTACAAAAGCCATAACCAACATCAAGACACTACTTGTATCTCCAATGCATAAAATAGAAGCAACCAAGGGAATGAGATCACCCTCCTTGCTTACCTCAGTATTTTCAAGATCAACATTAAGAACTTGAATAATGAATGTTAATCTACATAATATCATTTTTATCATTTTGATTGAAATTCACTTAAAAAAATTTTCACCTGATTGAATAAATTGAACACATGATACTTCTAAGATATTTGAGCTTGTACTTCCATGACCAGTTTGATTATATCCACCCTAAAGATAAAGGGAATCATAAGAGCTTGGAATGAAGTTGTTCTGAAAACTATTATGAGATAGTAACTATTGTTTATCATTTCTTAAGTTTTAGAAGAAACATCAAGAGATACTCAAACTATATTTATTAATTCTAAATTTGAAGTAATATGCTATCTATATTAAGTTTCTATCATCATCTTAGATGGAATAGAGTTTCTTACCAATTATAATATAAATGTTCTAATAAAAAAAATAATTTGGACATAGTAATCCTCCTTATCTATCTTTGTATGTCTTGAGAAGACCAATGTTGAGCTTTATTCTCATATGTATTATATAGATATAATTTGGAAGGTCAATCTAATTTAACACTCACCATGATCACCCTATTTGTCACCTTATAGGAACCATTTCTACAATCAATGGCTACTTCAAGTTAGAGATGTCAGGCAATCTATAATGCAATTTTCAATCATCTAGTGATCTCTATATTCATGAAAATTCTATCATTTTTCTAATAAATTTTAAACTCTCTCCATTATATGGTAAATGAGAAATCATAGGAAATAAATCATTTGCTCACTCCTATTACCTCCAATAGCTCTTATGAGCTAACCATATGACTTTTGATGGCTAAAATAATGAGTAATCCTTCATTAGGTTACTGTAGGAGGTCGAGGAAATTCATTAGATTATTTTGAAAGAGTTGTTTATCTTTCATGGCTCTTTGACCAATCAACCTCCTTTCATTCAAACACCATAAATTGAAAAAACTAACCAACATCAATTAATTAGATCAGATGATAACATATTGAGAACATCACAGCAATAATTCAAATTTGTGCCTATATTATGTAAGTCATGAAATCATTTAAATCCATAAGTTTTCCTCAAACATTACATGGATTGTAAATCACTACACTCTATAATGTGTGGGGGGGGAGGGGGCTCCAAGAATTCATGTCCAGTCTCCTCTACTTTCAGGGTAGTTTTAACAAATTAAGTTCCAAGATAAATTTTTGTAAGACAAATTGGGTTTGTATATAAGACACAATTGAGAATTTTCCCTCATTTTGCGAGGACTTTATGATCTAAAATTTGGTTTCCTTTAGGAATAAGCCTTATAGTTAACTACCCCACCTGATAATGAGAGAGAAATCATGATTAAGGCTAGTCATAAAATAGATTTATAGAGATACAAGGTATTTGACATATAGTAGTTGCATGAGTTTTCATTTATTAAGGTTTTACTAACCTTCACTTAAAGAGAATGGTGGAGAGATAGATAATAGACCTGATTAAGATCCCATGGTACTGTAGTATAGGGTCATCATGTTCATTTCTCTACTTAGAGGAAGTAGACAACCCAATTTGATATAAGGATCATTGTCATCAGCCAAAGGTTGCTTCATCCAAAGGTGTCGTATAGACCAAGGGTTAATATTTTTCTAAGGGGTTAAATTTTAAACCACCTTAAATAATTGAGCGTTTATGCCCTATCAATCATATCCTATTGATTCGTATCTTTTATATTTTATTTTATTGGGGAGCATACAAGCTCTGGCCAAGACCAAAATTTATTAGTGTCATTTGGAGACAAACCATCTGGTTTGGAGGGCCCTTGTCATAACATTTTACTATAAGTGTCATTTAGTTGAAAAGTTTTCATTTAGAGGACATGTACCACATCCTTACTGGAAAAATACTATTTTAGAATGAACCCTAGTAATATTATTTACCAAATATTAGTTCTTTGTGAGCTGAAATGATTTTTAGATTTATCCAACTTAGTAAACTATTGTGGAGTGTGGATCTCATTTTTAGTGTTTAATGGTTAGTTTAAGTTTTAAATACTTTGGATTTTTTGAATTTCATGGAATATTGAGCTTTCATTGGTATTTTTGTGACATTAAAAGCTTGGAATTAAACCCTCCTATTAATATCTATGTTCAACATTGCAATCATTAGGGAATTAATAAGAAAATGTATTTTATGGATTTAACCAAGGAAACCATGCCTACTTGCTGATAGAGGATCATGTTCTCCATTGGCTTTATACCTTTTCGAGTGAATTTTGATGTTTATAATCATTGAAGGCCTTATATGAACATATAGAAAAAAATATCATAGTCGATACCATAATTGTACATTCGTTCATTTTTTCAAGTTGGGTCAACTCCCGTCCTATCAAGGAAAAGGATTAAACTTGAACTTAAATTCATTTCTTATTGAGTACAGCATCCTAAGATGTCACGTGTATAAATACAACATGCTCTTCGGAGCCCATGTAGGTGTTTAGGGTTTATTTTAATAATTATATATTAAACCTTATGACTTTTGTTTGATTTCCTATAGCTGATCAAGTTTATTGCTAGTTTGATGCCTTTATTGGTGATTTTTCTTTATTATAAGCTTACAAAGACTAATATGAACATTTTAAGGAAATAACCCAGTCAATGCCATGGTCGTATATGTATTTAATGGTTCAAGCTGTGTTGACTACATCCCCTTAACATAAAAGGATTGAGCTTAAACATAAGTTCATTTCTTATACTGCACAAAATCCTTTGATGTTACATGTGTAAATAAAATATGCTTGTTGGGGTCCATGTGGGTATTTACTAGGCATCTTTATAATTATATATTTAACGCTACCAACTATATCTAATTGCTAACAATGTATCAGGTTTGAACATGGGTTTATCATTTGGACTGCACAATTTCCTTAGGCGTCATGTGTGTCCCCATAATACACTCATCGGGGCCATGTAGGTTTTCTACTACATATTCATTATTATAGATCGGGGCACAAGCCATGCGATTTTTGATGATAACAAACAATACTATTTTTATTTATTATGCTATCTCCTAATAATTAAAATTTATTACATATATGTTTTCTCTATTTAATATTAATAGTTTAGGTCCACAAGCTCACTCTCATGCCAGCTTAAGATTAGGTAGACTAGGACTAAGTCAAGTCTGTAATTTTAATTTAAATGCATTTTCTACCTTTTTCTTGAGTCAATTGTGAAGTGGTTTATCCTAAAGCAAAGTAATCTTGCACGAATACGCTCAGGGGGAGAAATTTGGTGACTTTGTGTTTTTTTTCTTTAATTTCTGATTATATCGTATAGGATGATTTAAAACTATCTTGGACAACCAATTAAAAATGAAAACCCTAATTATGGCATCCTATTCAGATGAGATAATCAATTAATCATACCAGATGATATAGATCATCCAGAAAGATTAGTCACATGCATGAAATCATCTGCCAATTTTATTTTAAGCATATTTTTTATATTGCAATTTTTGTCTAATCTTCCCGAATGATAAATATAATCCTGGATGATGAAAGGCAATTATGCCCAAAATTATATGATGATTAGGAGAGTAATTAAGGTTTAATTTATTGATTATATCATAATGGATGATCATAGAATCATACTGGGTGATTCACCTAAATCTCCTAGATATCCTAAACTATCTGATGGATGACAGGGCCAGATTATTGAATTACTCATACATGAAAATCATAGAATCATCCTAGACAATAAGTTATATATTAATACATCCTCCCAATTTATCTCCCGAATGTCCCAAACTATCTGTTGGATGAAAGTGTATGTTTGAACTAATCGTATAGGGTGATATATAAATTATCCTGGATAATAAAAACAAACTTTATGTTCTAATCATATAGGAAACCCAGATCATCCTGGCTGGAAGGGATGATTTGAAGTAATTATATATGATCATTTATAGATTGTCCTGGACAATCTTTTATAGCAAGTTAAAATTAGGATTCTTTTGGAGCTCTTCTATTTAAGCTAAAGTAATTATCCTTTGAACAATCTATTGTTGTTGTCCTGACCTAAGAGACCTTAGAGAAGGCAAAGGAGAGCTTGAGAGAGAGAGAAAGAGAAAATCTTATGAGGGGAACTTTATGAGGGGTTCATAAAGGTTGCTCCAAGCAAGGATTCAAGTTATCTTCTCCACTAATCTTCCTTAGTAGCTTGGTGGTGTTACAATTGTTGCAACTTAGTTTTCAAAACTATGTTTTTATGTCAAATGTTTTCTTGAGGATTTAAAATCTAATTGTGTTTATTTTTGTTTCTCCTAATAAATAATGGAAATTTTGGTTGTGTTGTTTATGTGTAATAATATTTTAGATAAATCATACTCTAGACTGCTGAAAACTTCAAGGCATACTAGACAAGGGTTTATAGTAATTGAAGTCTATACTTTTTCTATTATTCTTGAGTCTAAGAGAGTGTTATTCTAATTGGGTAACCATGTATATACACACTAGGGAAGTTAGACAAAAACTTGTATTTTTAAAACTAACCATACTGTGTGATTATGGGGTCGTATAAGATTATTTGACTTGAATGTTTCTCTAGAAAGTAGTTAATTAAATCTTGCCTTAGAAATTTTCATTTAAACTGTTCATATTGTACGAATTCTCATTCGTACAAATGACATCCAGAGTATGAAATGGCTACATACCAGTTCATCCAAAAACAAATTCATTATTTTGTGAACTAATCATACTATTCAAAATGAGTTTTGTATAGATGATGTCTAGAATAAGAAATGGGTGTGTACTAGTTCATCCATACATACATGTAATTATATTTAAATCATCGTACTATATGAAATTAGTTTTGTACAAATGAAGTCTTGAGTATAAAATGGAATCATCCATTTTTTATACCAAACCAAGCATGATTTGATTAAACTGATCATAATACATGATATAAGGTTCGTATAGTATGCCGACCAGTATATGAAATACGTTCGTACTGAATCATACTCGGCAAATATGTTCTGTTTTGAACCATTCGTATAGTACGAAGGAAGTTAATATATATGACTACATGATTATGAAATTGTTTCATACAGGATCATACAAAGATTCTTTTATACTATTTTTATGTATGATGTGCGATTGTATTGTACGCTACAAGTCATAAAAATTAAAATTTTTAGTTTTCTGGATGGCTTTTCCTGTTATTCTTGTTTAAGAGTTCTAAAAATTGACTATGAGAGAACTACTACAAATTTCTTTTGAGAGTACACTTGGATAGTGTTTTAGGAGAGTTTCTTGGGATTGGAGAGTGAGAGTTCTCTTAAAAGGGATTTTTTAGGATATTCACAAGGTTGCCCAACGATGAGTATCTCTTGCTTGTTCTTCAAAGATCTTCCCTACTTTCTTGAAACTATTAAAAAAAGATTTTAAAAGGAGTGTCGGTACTTTACCATCACAAGGAGGGTGAGAAAAGATGATGGTACTCTATCGACACCAGGATGGTGTGAAAGGATGTCGACACTCAACCATGACAAGGAGGGTAAAAAGGATGATGGTAATCTTCCACCACCAAGAGGGTGTGAAAGGATGATGGTACTCCGCCATCACCAGGAGGGTGCATTTGGACCGAACAACTCAAAATATATGTGTTCTTTTGTTTTTGTTTCTATTGCATTTTAATTATTCTATACTGTTAATTTTGTGTGTTTTTATTGAAAGAAGCAAATTGTTGCATTAATAACTAAAGAAAAATACAAACTACATATTAGTAGCATCTGATTCCTCCTTCAACAAGTTCATAAAAGGAGGAACCTTATTCATAACAATATCTTCCCAAATAAAAGAACTAAAGTTAGCATAGTCAGCACAAAGATCTGCTAACATATTACATTTCCTATCTATACAATTAAAAATAACATAATTGAAATCTTTGATAAAAGAGAGATCTTCCAACTCCTATCCGTCACTTTTAATAGCACTATGCAGAAATTTGATAATGCTCTTGTTATCACCTTCAATGATTAAACCCTTATAAGTAAACATCCAATCTTTAATCACTTCCTTGATAGATTAATTGGCTAAAAGCTCCAACTTGGATATATCCCAATGAACACAAGAATGACCAAATGCCAATAGAAATGTTTCCTTGAAATCTTGAAAGACACCTCAAATCCTAGCCTTGCGAGACTGTAATAATGAAGCATCTACAATAATTTTGATCCAATCGGGTGCAGGAGGATGCCAATGATTATCCAACAACCTAAAAGGATGATTAGCATGTGGGATACCTGAGTTAGAACAATTATAAGAGATTGAAACCACAATAACACTAATAATATTAGACGTAATCACCAAAGGGTTGCATTTTATCCCCCCATATAGTGTTACAAAATAAAATTACTAACCAATAATTTTGATTATCCAACCATTTACAGTAATTTTGAAAGGATTCAGAAGTAGGAATTCCAAAACCCCACTTATTTAATTGTTGAGCTACATCTTTCAACTTCTTGCATCTCATTACAATGTAACCAATGTCTTCAATTTCACCACAGCTCTAAGATGACAATCATGCCATTGCAATCTTCTATATGATAAGAATTGGAAGCTAGGAATTGCCTTATTGAGAATTCTCCACCAAAAGGTTTCATCACATTAAATAAGTTTGGATTTTTTCAGCCAAGACCAGTTTTTGAAAATAGAATAATCTTGTTCCATTGCTTCAGGCACCAATGCAAAAATAGACTTATCAGAATTCTGTTGAAAAAGCTCCAATTTGTGTTTTGAAAGATTATATGAAATTTGAATCTTCCTATTAAGATCCACAAGGTTTTTCCCAAAGAATTCATTCAGTGCCTTTACATCCTAACAACCGTTGGAAATAAATATGTCAAGTGTTACTTCACTATTCCCATGTGATAGCACAAATAGTTGCCATCTATCAATGTTTTTGTCCATAATCCAAGTATCTTTGAAGACATAATTGGACTCACCATTAGAAATACTCCATCTAACAATGGTTTTAAGGAATTTTCCTCCATCAATAATTAATTTCAAAATAACAGAACATGCTCTCTTTGAAGTACCAGCATAAAAAATAGAACCATATTTTAGGCAAAGAACTTTATGTAAACATGAATCTTTATCTTGACTATACCTCCAAGCATGTTTGGCTCTTAATGGCCTAGGTTTTTTTGAATAGGAGTATAATTCCCTGCCTTCATAAATCTTCGGTCTGCACAAAGAATCTCAGTTAATGTATTGAAGCCCAAGACCTCCATCCTTCTTATTCCAAATGAAGCTTCTGCACAGCTTATAGATTTAATTCAAAATAGCTTTCATAATAAATGAAAGGGTAGAATGAAAGGATGGATAAGAAAGAAAAATTGACTTGACAAGAGTTATCCCCCAAGCTAGAGAAATTAATTTGCCACCCCAAATGTTAAGCATTCTCAACACTGTCTACGAGGAATTGAAAAAATTCTCTAACTAGTTTTCTCAAATCTATTTTAATACCCAAATAAGAGAATTCCTTAACTGATTTGAAATTCATAATATGAGAAATAGCTCTTCTCTTCCTTCTTTTCATATATTTTCCAAACAAAAAACCCAATTTACTAATGTTTACATTTTGTCCTATCCAACCACAAAAATCCATTAAAGTTCCTTTAATCTCCTTCACCATCTTCAACCTAGCTTCAAAGAAGATAATTATATCATCTGCATAGAGTAAGTGACAAATATTTGGCCCATTTGGATAAATATGAACTCCACCTCTCTTCTTTGCAAAAATGCATTCGATAAGAGTTGATAGAAAATAATAAATAAGAATGGAGATAAAGGGAAAATAATAAAGTGGGTTTTGATAAGAGTAAAAAACCACTTCTAGCATTGATCCAATTAGTACAATTTAGATTGATTAATAAAGAGAAGGAAGGCTTGTGCACACATTCCATAATTAAATTTGGAAATTTGGTAGGAATAGAAAAATAGTCTAATGCTTTCACCAAAGTGGGCCACCCTATAAATTCAAAAGCTTGCTCCATATCTATTTTGAAGGTGACAAAACCTTTAGAAGATTTAGAATACCTGAACTTGTGGAAGATTTCCTGGGCAACATGCACATTATCTGAAAGTGTCCTTCCTTTTAGAAATGTGACTTATTCTTAAGATAACAACTTTAGGATAATAAGCAACTTTCTATTCAATAGAGTTAAATTTTTCAGTCCTTCCAGTCACCTCGGCCACATTTCTAGCATTCAAAACATCAGATAGGTTCTTTAAACTAGAAGAAAGGGAAATACCAATATTTGGATTGAGCTCCAATTTGGATTCCTTGAGAAATCTATATAATTTCAGGCTATTATCCGTGATATCCACTAGCACATTCTTACCCTTTCCAACAAATTTCAATTGTTTCTTTGGTAGCAGTAATCCACCTTCGTTAATGAAAAGTGGTAAACTAGATTTGTACCTTATCATTACATCCAGATCAATCACTCAACTCGCATCTCCAAAACTAGGTGGAAAGAAACTTGATTCAAATGAGGAAGAAACCTAACACCATTCATAAATGATTGATAACCATTAATGGAGATGCCTCTCGATGGAGGCCGATGACCCTCCACCATTTTCAGAGGATATCCAAATTTGCGAGAAACCCAAATTTTGAAAAAATGCTTTCTCTCTCTATAATCCGGGGTATTGATGAATTTTCTTTTAATTTTGTGGTTGAAAATTTTATTTTGAGAAAATTTTCTTTGTTCTTAAAAAATTTTAATCAGTATTATAGACCAACTAGACTTATATATGGCATTAGAATTGAAACGCCATTTATGTATTGGATAGTAGGGGAGAAAGAATTAGCTCAGTAAATGTTAAATATTTGATCAAGTTTTTCTATGTACTTAACTCTGAAGACTACATGTGTGTTTTAACATATAAAATGGGAACAAAATTTTGGGATAGACTTCACAAAACTTAAAGGAACCAATGAAATAAAATAGTCTAGATTGAATATTCTATTACATGATTATGAAATTTTTTGCATGAATATGAATGAATCAATCACTAACATATATATTGTCTTCACATAGATAGTCACTTCATTGCATGCTTTAAGTAGGGAAATAATTAATACTAAAAAAGTAAATAAAATTCTTTATTTTTTGCCTACTACTTATGAAGCAAAGATAACTGCTATAACAGAATCAAAAGACTTAAATGTTTATTCTATTCATAATCTTCTTGGATCACTAATTGCTTACGAGTAAGGAGTGACTCAAAGATAGATTGATGTAGGTAATAAGTGGAAGGAGAAAAATATTACATTGAAAGTGGATGATTCAGATAGTGATCAATCTCAGCCTAAGGATGAAGATGATATTTCTAAATGATAAGGCTGTTTAGAACTTTCCTTAAGAGGAAGTAAAGTAGACATCAATAGTGGAATAAGGGTAAGTTCCATAAAAATGCTTTAACTATAAGTGCTGTAATTTGCTATGAATACAGGAAGCCTGGTCACGTCAAATTCTATTGCCCGAATCTCAAAGCTAATCCTAACAAGGAGAAGGTTGATAAGAAAATAAATGTTAGGAAGGGAAAGAAGAGATTGTAGAGAGCATTCTGGGCTAACTTAGATTAAGAAGAGATATGTGTCTTAAGCTATGAATAGTTATTTGATGTTTCTGAGAAAATTCATACTACTTATAAGAAAACCAAAAGCTGCAAGATAAATTGAACATAGAATTTTTAGAATTACAAAAAGAGCATGAAATTCGTAGGAATAACCATGCATTGATTGATAGCAACCACATGAAATTATTTGGATGAGTTTAATGATAAGAACAAAAAAGCATGAACAATTTAAATCATCATACTAAACTTGAAAATGATTTTAAAATATTTATGGATAAATTTGATAGTATATAAAATTATTTAAAAGTTAATAATCAGTTTAAGAATGTGCTAACTCATATTTTAGAAAGAAAATAAATGATCTTGAGCAAAATAGGATACCCCCTACACATGAACAATTTGATAATCTTGATCAAAAGTGTATAATTTCAAAACCTAAGAAAAGACATATAACTCATGTACACTGATAAATCCTTTTGCTAGAATTAAATGTTTTTCTTTTGAAATGATTGGCCATATTTTGCACACTTGTACTATTCATAGTAAACCCTATCTAGTGTGGAGACCTAAGATGCATAAAAAAAACTTATAAAATATGCATCTAGATTAATATTACCAAGAGGAGAACCCAAACTTGTTTGGGTTTCCAAGTATAATATTTGATTATCTTATAGAAACACTCTGATATAAGACCTCGTGAGAGCATTTGGTACCTGGACAGGGGATGTTCGAAGTATATGATTGGAGATATGACATAATTTTTATCATTAGAAGCGAGGAATGAAGGCTAGATTATCCTTGGAGACAATACCATTTGAAAAGTTATAGGCACATGTTTGATTGGAAATTCAAATAATTTTTTCATTGAAAATGTATTATTGGTAGAAGTCTTAAATCTTAACTTGCTAAGTATTAGTTTGCTATGTGATAAAAGTTATAATGTAAATTTTTTTTCCCACTTGCTGCATAATAAACCAAAATTGAATTGATGTATTTAATGGAAATAGGATAAATAATGTGTACATGCTTGATTTGAGTTTTATTAAATC
Source organism: Dendrobium catenatum (assembly GCF_001605985.2). Lineage (NCBI taxonomy): Eukaryota > Viridiplantae > Streptophyta > Magnoliopsida > Asparagales > Orchidaceae > Dendrobium > Dendrobium catenatum. The sequence goes on from NW_021318849.1 coordinate 14,722, forward strand.
TTCTAATGTTTTTGTCTCAAAAAATTACTGATGAATTATGGTTATGGCATAGAAGACTTTGTCTTGAAAGCATAAAAAATCTTAGGAAAATTAACTAAAAAGTATTGGTTAAAGAAATATGTAAACTATACTTTATTAAGGATCACTCGTGTGATATATATCAAATTGAAAAATAGGTGAAGTCTTCCTTTCATTCCATTAAAGATCTTAGAACTAGCAAACTAGTTAGCACTGTAAGTATAGAAGGTAAAGTGTTTGGAGACCCGTTAGCACTATAAGTATAGAAGGTAAAGTGTTTTATAGTTGATAATTTTTTAAGATTAACTTCGATTAAATTTTTATTTCATAAGAGGGAATCATTTGATGAATTTAAAAATTTTTGTACTTAAATTCACAGAAAATTAGGGTGTGAGATTTTATCAATTAAAAGTGATAATGGAGGAGAATTTGAAAATGAGAAATTTGAAGATTTTTGTAAATAGCAAAGAATTGATTACAAATTTTTAGCTGTTAGGACCCTCAATAGAACGGGGTAGTAAAAAAAAAAGAATAGAACCTTGATAGAAGCTTCTAAAGCCATATTGGCAGAATACTCACTTCTAAAATATTTTTTGGCTTAAGTAGTTAGTACAGCTTGTTATGTTATGAATAGGGTGAACTTTTGATCCAAGTTGAATAAGATGCTCTATAAACATCATAAGGGGAGAAAACCTAATCTCTCACATTTACATGTTTTTGGATGTAAGATGTTCAATCATAATAAAGTCAAAACTCCTTTAGGAAAATTTGACGCAAAATTTGATGAAAGAAGTTCTCTTAGATTTTTAAGTGTTGGAAAATCCTATAGGGTTTTTAACAAAAGAACATTTGTAGTTGAGGAGACCACACATATTATTTTAATGAATCTGGCATTTTGGAAGAGCCAAAGTTAAAAGAAGATCATATTGAAAATTCTCCCAACGAATTAAAAAGATAAATTTGGAATAAAATATTGAATAAATAAAACCCTTTGTTTATAGAATGAAAATTTTCTAAGAATCACCCTAAAAAATTAATTTTAGGTGAACCTATTAAGGGTGTTAAGACTAGGCAAGGAATTAGCAAAGAAGTGAACCATTCTACCTTTATATCGATAATTAAACCCACTAATATAAATTAAATACTTTCAAATGAATTTTGTGTTGATTCTCTAAAGGTTGTTAAACTTAAGCAATTGTCCCAAGGCTAATCTAGAGTGAGGTGAATTGATAATTTAAAAAATTTCTTGGATTTTTTAAATAGAAAACTAATTTTTTGCCCTTTTTACAAAAATAAAATTCTCAACAACAAATACTAAATTGCAGATAAAAAAAGTGCATAAATTAAAATGATAAAAAACTTTATAGTAGTTCGGTCAAATATGGCCTACATCGACTCCGTGAAGATTCCCTCTTCAGGTATTGCACTATTACCAAAGTAACTCTCTTTTAGCTCCCACTTCAAGGAGTAGAAGCCTTTAGAATTCTCCTCTTCCACCAATCCCCGATGCGGCAGAGAACCATCATCCTTTTACACCCTCCATGTGTCAGCAAAGAACCATCATCCTTTAATACCCTCCAAGTGTTTGTAGAGAACCATCATCTGTTCACATTCTTCAAATGTTGGTAGAGTACCATCATCCTTTCACACCCCTAAGTGTTGACAGAGTACCGGATCTTCTTCAAAGATCTTCTCTTGAGGAACTAACAAGAAGAAAAGAAGAGTAGTAACCAAATACACAAAGAGATCCTTAACTTTGAGTAACCTTGTGAAACCTTCACACTCCACTTGCAAGAAATCTCTCTCAAACACTCTCCCATAATCACTCTTTCACTTTCTCTTGAAAAATCATAAAGAACTGATAGTCCATTAGGGATGTTAAGCCCTATAGAATTGGCCCAAGGCTAATAATGAGATAGAGAGGTGAATTAATATTTAAAACAACCACAATCTAAAATCCAAAAACAAGATTCACCACAATCAAAACCAATAATGCGGAAATTAAATGCGGAAGTAGTAAAGAAAGAACACACCGATTTATAGTGGTTCGGTCAAACCTTGACCTACGTCCACTCCTTGGAGGCACCCTCCAAGTATTGCACTAAAACAAGTGTCTCTCCTTTAGCCCCCACAGCTAGGCGGAGAAGCCCTTACAAAATCACTTCCACCTTCGCTGGTGCGGCGGAGTCACCGGGTCTTTTGACGCCAAAGAGATCTTCTTCTTTGGCGAACTTCCCTCGAGACAAGCCTTGAATCCGACGGTATTAAGGTGCAAGCCTGCCAGAGAAACCATGTGGAATCCCCCTCCACACTCCCTTGAGTCCCCCCTCACAGGATCTTCTCCCTCTCTCAGACTTCACCCGTTCCTCACTCCCTTTCAAGCTTTCTCATCAAGTTTCCTCCACAAGAATGAAGCTACAATGGCTGTCAAAGACCCTTAACAAGTGCCTTGATAAAGCTTAAATAGAAGTGCTCAAAATGAGCTCATTAATGCAAGTTGTCGACATTATCATCCAGGATGATAGGCATATCGTCCTGTACGATCAGTGCAATATAAGCCCAATCAGCCGAGACGATTTGAGACGATCAGAAGAAGTTCGTTCATATCATCCAGGATGATAATATATCATTCTGGACAATCAGAACAAATCGTGGAATATCGTCCTGAACATCGCTCTGAGAAATAGCTATCCGGTGTCCTATCGTCCAGCACATCGGCCAGGATGATTTGGCGATCATCCAGGCCGATTTCTTCGTGAAATCAAGTCATAATTTCATTCCTTAAATTCTAGAGAAATTTTGGAAAAATTGACCTGGATCATCCTGGACGATATTTTATAGTCCTCGACGATCCACTTGGATGATGTCCAAAAATAGGCTATTTCTAATTAGATCTGGTGGCAGATTCTTTCTGAATTGAGCCTATCATCCTGGCCGATACAAAATCGTCCAGGACATTGTATTTTGAATAATGATGACTGCTTTAATGAGGATGCCCTAATTAGGGTTTCTGCTTTTGGACAGATCGTCCATGACGATATAAATATCGTCCCGGACGATGTTACTAAAAGAAGAAACCTTTAGGGAGCAACAAAAAATCTTCCAAGTTATAAAAACATCAAGAGCCACACCAAATACAATAGACTCAAGAAAGGAAAAAATGTACAATTTAACTCAAACCTAGTCTACCTAATCTTGAGATGATTCCAAATTGTAGTCCGATCGTGTGAACCTGAAAGGTCAGTACATAAGGCAGTCATAGAGAAAAAAGAATGTTTGCTATCATCGAAATCATAAACCATGAAAACAGATCCGCAACAATCTCCCCCTTTTTGATGATGACAAACAATTTAATTTGAATTAAAAAAAAAGCAATTTCTCCTAATCTCCCCCTCACTAGAATAAACCCTTTTAAAAAATAGGGGAGATAAAAAATATTTTTTTTGTTTTTAAAAAAAGGATATAAATTCAACATTACGTTCTCCCCCTTTGACATTTTCAAAAAGAGAGGAGGCACAAAAAACAAAACGAACAAAAGAAAGAAAAAGAAAAAAAATGTTCCCTGATCGAGTGAAAAAGCAAATATTCTTAAAATGAGAAAGTTACCTTTTAGTTTTAATATTTAATAGAATTGGATTGACAACGCATAGCCCAGAAAGGTTAGAAATCCAGAATTTGATCACCCAAACTCAAGTTCTTTTAAAAGGCTAAAAGACTTTTTAATTCAATATCTAATTCAAAGAAAAAATTAGAGAAAGAAACAGATATTTTTCAAAACTCCTTCTATAAAATATATCTAATAGAAGATTAATGCACAAATTGTTGAATCAGGAATCAAGATTTTCAAACTCAAGTATCGAAAAAATTAAGGGTTTTCTTAAGACTTAAGAAGTATAAGAATGGTAAGCATTTAAATTTTGTGGGCTTATTTTATGCCTCTTGACAATTGGTTGGCGCACTACGCATCTTTTAATTTTTGATACACATGTGTATATTTTTCAATTTGGCGTCATTGCGCTTCTTTTATTTTTGGTATCATTCGCCAATTTTTTTTTTTTAATATGCTACCTTTTTTTATTCTTAAAAAACAAAAGTAAACCCATCTTATTGATAAAGCGAATTCTTGATTAAGAAAATTATGAGTTAGATTCAACAACTTGCAAAAGATTCCTATGCGATAAATAAAATGTAAGGCGATAAAAAATTTAGTTTCAAAAACTAATTTAAAAGATGAAAAAGATTTTAAATCAAAAGTAGAATAACCTCTTTTAGAAATTAGAGATTGAGAATCAAAAATATGAGTTTCCTTCCTTTGACTATTTTAGAGAAGTCAAACATAACTTACCAAAGATTTTAAGAAAAAATAAGAAGTAGATTTTTCATTTTTAGAAAAGTGAATGTGTGTGTTGATGAGAGAAAAAATTTAACGAAAATAAAAACACACACAAAAAAAAATAAAAAAAATAAAAAATAAAAAAATGAAAAACAAAACG
>NW_021318849.1:19360-106233 GCF_001605985.2 Dendrobium catenatum
AAAATTTTAAGCCCTCTTTTTAAAATGAGTTTAAACCGAAATTGAAAATTTTCTTTTAAGTTTTATAGAAAGCGTTTTTCAACCACAGAGTTTTAAAACTAAAAATAAAATGCGCGAAAAGTAAAAAATATAGTAAAGTAAATGACACCAGATTTATAGGGTTCGGTCTAAACCAGACCTACATCCACTTCCCCAGAGGCACCCTTAGAGTATTGCATAATACCATAGTGACTCTCCTTTTGCACCCACAAGCAAAGGGGGAGAAGCCTTTACAACACACTCTTTTCCACCACTACCACGGTGCGGGTAGAGAACTGTTGTCCTTTTACACAATCCTAGTATGGCAGAGAACAGTCTTGTCCTTTCACAGTCCAAGTGTGGGCAGATAACCGTCTGTCCTTTCACACTCTCCAAAAATGTGGGCAAGAACCCTTCAGCTTTTCACACTCTCCTAGTGTACGGCGCGACCCTTCGGCTATTCACACTCTCCAGTGTAGGCAGCGAACCTTCGGCTATCACACTCTCCTAGTGCTAGGTAGCCAACCCTCGCCTATTCACACTCTCCAAGTGTTGGCAGAGAAAACCAGATTTCTTGACAGATCTTCTCACAGAATCTAGAAAGGAAGAACGAAAAGAGTTGAAGTAATCCCAAATTCACAAGTAGGAGACTCTTAACCTTTGAAATCCAAGTGAAGCCTTCTCGCTCCAATCGTAGAATCCTCCTTGAATGCTCTCTTCCACTCTCTCCTTGGACTATTCTCTCAAGAGACACGAAGATCAATTGACAAAAAGATGGGGTGGCAGGCTTAATTTGGACTATTTATACAAAAAGACAAGAAAAATCGCCCAAAAAACTGCAAGTATTCAATTCTTGTACGCAGTGGATTCGTCCCGTACGATCGTGGATCATCCTGGTATCGATTTTACTTAACGATTGAAACGACCATATTTGTATTATGTGTACAAAATGTCTTCGTACAGCTAAATCGTCCCGTACGAACTAGGTTCGTCCGGTACGAACGGTTTATAAGCGTCGGTTTGAAACTGCTAAAAACCGTTCGTAAGTCAGTTAATCGTTGGACGAAATTTTTACAGGAGATCGAATCGTCTAGACGATTATTTTATTTCGTCTAGACGAAAATTTTCCAGAAGGACCAATCGCCGGGACGATAAATAAATTTCCTGAACGAAAATTTTCCAGAGGACCAGGATGCGTCCTCGACGATTATAATTTCTTCTGGACAAAAAATTTTCCAGAGGACCAATCGCCATTGACGATTAATAATTTCGTCTGGAACAAAATTTTCCGAGAGCCAAATCGCTCCTGGACGATTTATATTTTTTCGTCCTGGACGATAGGACTTAGAAAATTTTGAGCAAGTTCCTATTCGTTCCATTGTGCTCAATAGGAAGATAAACTGTCCTGATTGTCCCGTTACGAATGGATATCGTTCCAGTACGATCAGTATTAAAAAAAAAATTTTTATGATCTTCCATATGTGTGTTTATGCTTTTTATTCACATCAATTACAATCACTCCTTTTCAATTAATTACAGCAAACTTCAAATTTTACCAATGTATCTCTCATTCTGGAATTTGATTTGATAGTCTTCGTAGTCTGGAGTTCATTTTTTTTCTAAAATGTTTTAGTACACAAAAGGCAAATACATAAATCTTCTATAAATGTAGGAGTACATACACATTTGAACAATAATTTTTGGAAATTCAATTCAAAACTACATAAGTTTGCAAAAAGTAAAGCATTCAAATAGCAAAATTATCTTTAACAGCTACCAATGAACTGCAAAGGACCCTTAAGTGCCTTGACAAAGCTTAAATAGAAAGTTACTCAGAAACAAGCTCATTAAAGTAAGTTGCCATATTTATCGCTCCTGTATGATCAGTACAGTTTAAGCCCAATTCAGCAGGGATGATTTGAGACAATCAAAGATGTTTGTTCATATCATCCAGGATGATAATATTTCATCCTGGACGATCAGAACAAATCGTTGGAATATCATCTGAAAATTCACCCTGAAAAAAAGTTATCCGGTGTCCAATCGTCCAATGCACATCGGCCAGGAAGACTTGGCGAATCGTCCAGGCCGATTTGTCGTGAACCAACTAAGGATTGCTTTCTTTAAATTCTAGAGAAAATTTTTTGGAAAAATGAGCTGGATCGTCCTGGACAATATTTTATAGTCCTGGACGATCCACCTTGACGAATATCCAAAAATTAGGTATTTCTAATTAGATCTGGTGGCAGATTCTTTCTGAATTGCCAATCGTCGTGACCGATACAAACATTAGGATGATGTGTTTTTGCATAATGATGGTGTTTTATTAGCATAACGATGGCTTCTTTAATGAGGATGCTCTAATTAGGATTTCTGCTTTTGGACAGATCGTCCAGGACAATATAAATATCGTCTCGGACGATGTTACCAAATATAGAAATCTTTTAGGGAGCAACAAAAAATCTTCCATGATACAAAAACGTCAGGTGCCACACCAAATATAATAGACTCGAGAAAGGAAAAAATGTACAAACTGACTCAGACCTAGTCTACCTAATCTTGAGCTGATTCCAAATTGCAGTCCGATCGTGTGAACCTGAAATGTCAGTACATAAGGCAGTCGTAGAGAAAAAGAATGTTTGCTATCATCAAAATCAAAAACCATTAAAATAGATCCGCAATAAGAACAACTTTTTTCTCTTGAATTCTTAATGACCTTTTATTTGAAATACATGAAAAATCATCCATAAAACTAAAATTTTCCATTTTGAGCTCATATGTTCATACAATATGATTGTATGTTTATAGATAAGAACAATTCAAAAACTATTGTATACGAATCTTTTGTAAATCTATATGAAACATTTTTGTATATGATTATCATCCAGTATGAATAAAGTTTGTACTATACAAGCAGTTAGGACTTTTTTTATACTTTGTCGGAAAAAAAAGCGACCCACATTTGTGTACTATGTAAGTCGTCTGTACGAACAAAAAATCTTACAGTACGATAAGTTCAATAAAATTTGGCATTCAGCAGGATGAAAGGGGACCCATCCAATTCGTACTCAGGATATTATCTGTATGAATAAGGCATCATATTGTACGATCTATTTATAAAATTTACAAGTTTGTCGAGACAAAAAGGGACTCATTCAATTATACCCTTGACATTATTTATATGAATAAGAGATTGTACAATATGATCAATTTATAAGAAACTTTGCATTCATCAGGAGAAAAATGTACCCGTTCAATTCGTATTCTGGATGTCTTCTATACAAAGGAAACATCATACAGTATGATCAGTACTTGGAAAAATTTTCTATTTACAATTCGTTTGACTACTCATAGGGGAAAATAACTGAATAAATTATCCCATATGAAATGACTTCATACAGTATTATCAGTTTAAATATTACAAATTTTAAATGCTCCCCCAGGGTGTGTATACATTGTTACTCAATTACTATCACACTCTTTTAGACTCAATAAAATGAAAAATGTAAACTTTATTTATAATGAACCCTAATCTAATCTGATTTCAAGTCTTCAATAATCTTGAGTATGATTTCCCTAAAATATTAGTTCACATAAATAATAAAATAATACATCCAAAATATGTTAGGAGAAATTGTAATTAAAATAATAATATTTGGAATCATAAAAAAATATACATGTTGCATGAATATCAACAATAAAAAAACTAAGTTGTAACAATCTCAACAATCTTCTCCTTTTTTAAGATTGCAAAATAAATATTGTCTGAGTTAACATGTATACCCAAAATTTCTCCTTAGCTCTCCCTAAAAGAATAAAACATTTGAATATAGGGAAAATCCATGGCGAGCACACAATTTTTTTTTTTAAATATATAAAACACAAAACTTAAACACAAAATACAAAAACATAAAACACAAAACATAAAACATAAAACAATATTACTCCCCCTTTTGACAACAATAAAAAGGGAATAAGAAAGTTCAAATGAAAGCTCTCAAATGAGAAACTATAATAATTGATCTTGAAAAGGATTTAAATATAGTTACAATAACAAAGCCAATTACCATAAGATGAAAAAGAAAGATTAAAAAAATTTAAATTAAAGAACAACTTAGATATTAAAAAAATTATCAAGGTCATGAAATATTCTAAACAATTAGATAAGGAGGATTATTGCAAAGCAAAAGTGACGAAATGAAGATTAGTTAATTTCAATTTATAATATAAAATATAATTAAAACTTAGATTGATTTGAAATAAAGATAAAATGATAGAGGAAATAATATATTATATTTGTGATAATGCGTATTTTTTCAAATGTTTGTGGCACACTTTGTGCATCTTTTTCTATTTCTGCTAATTTTGTGCCTCTTTTTATTTTGCTAACCATTACGTAATCATTCAATTTCCCTACACATTGTATATTTCTTTTTTATATACTCCCCTTTTTTATTTGATCTTTTAAAAATAAATAATTTACAAATCAAATTTCTCTGATCATAAAAATATTTTTTTTTTAAAAAAGAATTAAAAAATAATAAGACATCAAAATTGAAATAATAATATTCAATTTAAAAATCAAATTTCTCTGATCATAAAAATAATTTTATTAAAAAAAGAATTAAAAAATAATAATACATCAAAATTGCAATAATAATATTCAAATTGTATTTACCTAAAAAGAACATTTGATTGATCTGCTTAACTTGATCGAGTTATAAATTAACTTAAATTTTTTGAAAAATAGATTTCTAAATAAAATTAATTTTGTAATGCAAGTTCTTTTTAGATCAATTAAAACAATATTTTCATATAGGCAAACTCACATTTCAAACTAAGAACAAAAGCAAGAAATGAACAAGTACATCATCACATCATCAGGAAAGGATTGGAAAAAGAAACTACAAAGAAATAAATCTAAAACTCTGAAGGGCCCTGATCTTGAGGAGGAGGCTGGTTGAAGATTGAGAAATATCTATTCATCATAGCTACATTCATATTCATCAAGTTAAACTGTCCTTGAATCTACCACATATCTTGTTGGTACTATACATTCAGCTGGTTTAAATGAGCTTAAATTTTATTAAAATATTAATCAAAATAACTCTCTGTACGATTAAATCATTAAACTTTCTGCTGAAAGTAGTTCTGATCAGATCCCTCAGCAGGTGCAGGTGCTCCCCCTTCTCCCTCAATATCCTCACTTGAACTCTCATTTCTCATAAAAAGAGGCATCAGTGAAGAATATTGGCATTTTTGTGGAAATATAAGAAATAATAATGTGTACTTCTATTCCAAAATGTAGGTCACTAAAATTCCTAGAGCAATATTGTTTTTCCTCTTATGAGATGGATATCCAATTTTAGAAATGTTATGAATGTAATCTAAGATGAGTTGGGCCTCATCAATTGATTGTCCAGTCATGATAAATTAGGAAATTGTGGACAGAAGAGGAGTAATATTTTTTCAATCACCAGCCTTAGGAATGATTGACGTTCTTAAGACATGTTGGTTGACCTTGGCATTTTTGATTCAAGGTGTAAACTCTAGCCAAGTGAAAAAATTGAGTTACACATCTAAGAGTTTTGTTTATCTAAGACCAGTCATAATCGAATTTGGAGGTTAATATGTGTGTTCTAGTCGCAAGAGTCCTTAAATGAAGAAAGGTTCCTTGATCTTTCTTAGTGATTTCTACCTGTTATTTTTTGATAAATGATGTTATCCTACTCTCATCCTCACTAAACCTCATATTTGCTAATAGGTAGTGAAAAGTCTCTCTATGATAAGTATAAATCAAAGTTAAAATGAAGGAAAATTGGATTGAAGCAAATAGATGCATAACTTGAAAGTGGATTTCATCTTGAATTAGTAGTTTTGATGGAGTAATCTTGGAGGCTATATACCTATAGAAGGAACCCTCATTATCTCTAGATGAAAATTTGACATCCCCACCCCTGGAGGACGATCTCTTAGTAACTCCATAATGCTTGTAAGAAATTCCCATTCCTCGGTTAAGGACTCTAGAAGGATTCAAGAAGGGTTTGGAAGTGAATGAAAATGAATTCTATAGCTCTCCTATTTAAAGAAAAAAGACCCATCGTACAATACAAAAATGGATTTGTATGTACGATCTTGAGATCATACAGGACAAAACATTATGTTTGAATGAACGATAATGTCCAAAATGAAATGACTTTTTGTAAACACATAATTTATGAGGTGTCCTTTCATATAAACTTTTATCCATAAAATTATACAGATGAACATGTGTTCATCTAGAATGATCAATTGTTGAAGATTGTTTTAATGATGATTAATTTTATCCGTCATAGAAAATGACAGGTGGATCGTGCAAATTTTTTTTTTTTCGTACGTACTTGTAATAACTGATTATACCCAGATAACTATTTACCTGTGTACAGACAAATGTATACAGATTGTACATGATGATGACATTATAGTACAGTAAGATCTATGTTAAAAAATCAAAATTTTATGCATTCACTCTAAAACAATGATTGACAACTACATAATTCGTATTGTACGCAAATAATTTCATATAGTACGAATAAAAAAACATAGAAATTAAATCCAAAAAAAAATTCTCAAATTCAGTTAATCTACATAAGTGACAAATGTCTAAATTTAAAAACATTCAAAACAAATAACAAACTAAAAACACATACAACTAACATAAAAACAACACAAAAACAAAATAAAAAACACACATTAAAAACATATCAAGTTTGTAGATTATTTTATCTAAGCATTAAGATTAATCACACCTAACCTTGTTCTTAATGTTCTAAAAGTATCAAAGGCTAGTAGTTTTGTATAAATGTCTACAAGTTGATTTTCAATTGAAACCTGATTCAAGTCAATTTCTCCTTTGGATACATGATCCCTAATGAAATGATGTCTTATGTCTATATGTTTGGTTCTAAAATGTTGAATAAGACTCTTTCAAATACAAATCACACTAGTGTTACCACAATAAATTGGGATTGTGCCTATTCTAAATCATAAATCAACCAACTATTATTTCAACCAAAGAACTTATGCCACATAACTTCCTAAGGCAATTTATTCAGCTTTAATAGTACGTAGGGCTACAGAATTTTGTTTTCTACTGGGCCAAGAAACTAAATAATTTCTTATAACTTGACAAGTTCTAGATGTACTCTTTCAATCAACCCTATAACCTGTAAAGTCTAAATTAGAATTTCAAATAAATTCAAATAAATAGTTGTACTTAGGAAACAAATTTCTTAAGTTTCGAGTTCCCAAGATATCTCAAAATACTTTTTACTACTATCAAATGTGATTCTTTTGGATGTGATTGAAATCTAGCACACAAACTAACACTTAATTCAATATCTAGTTTGCTAGCTGTCAAATAAAGCAAAATCTAATAATTCATTTAAATTTCTTTTATCAATAAATTTTCCCTTTAGTTCCTTATCCAATTGAACTGAGGAACTCATTGGTATACTTATTGGTTTAGCATTGTCCATTTTATTCTTCTTGAGGATGTCCATAGTATACTTTTACTTACTAAGAAATGTTCCAAATTCACTATTTTATTTTTTTTAATGCTAAAACTAAGAAAATAACTTAAATCTCCCATTAAGTTCATCTAAAATTCCTTATTCATTATTTTAGAAAAATCATAACAATGATTTTTATTTGTAGGTCCAAAAATAATATCATCAATATAAATTTGAACAATGAGTATATCATCTCCTAATGTACTCAAAAAGTGAGTTGTGTCCACACTTCCTTTTACAAAAGATTTGTCTAATAGAAAAGTGCTTAACCTCTCATACTAAGCCCTAGGTGCCTATTTTAATACATATAATGCCTTTTTAAATTTATACACATGATTAGGGAATTTAGAACTTTTAAAATCTAGAGGTTGTTCAACATAAACATCCTCTTGTATCACTCCATTCAATAGGCACTTTTAATATCCATTTGAAAAAATTTAAATCCTCTAAAACATGCAAAGGCTAATAAAACCCTAATTGCTTTAGGTCTTGCTACAAGGGAAAAAGTCTTCTCAAAATTAATCCATTCAATTTGATTATACCCCTTAGCCACCAATCTAGTCTTATTTCTAACAACAACTCCTGAGATATTCTTTTTATTTTTAAATACCCACTTAGTTCCAACTATATTTTGATCCTTTGGCCTTGCAATTAATTTCCAAACATCATTCCTTAAAAATTGTTTTAATTTTTCTTGCATGAATAAAATCCAAAATTCATTCAAAAATATTTTATTTACATTTGTGGGTTCTATCATTAAAATAAAGATAAGATGGCTGACTTCTTTTTTATGTCCGCGCCTAGTCCTAATACCCTCACTAAGGTCACCTAAAACTAGTCCGTAGGGTTGTTTTTAGAAAATTTTAAATCTCTTGGGAAAGGTTATTCTTGTTTCAAATTTTCATCCAAACTAATCTTCTCAATCCTTTGGGAGTTATTTTCTATATCATCGTCTTCCAAACTTGGTTCTCATAAAATTCCAGATTCACCAAATACAACATGTGTGGTCTCCTCAACTTCCAAAGTTCTTTTGTTAAAAATCCACATCAATCTCAAGAAATCATCAACTATCACAAATCCATATACCTTCTCTCCTAGACTTATATTTCTAACCAATCCAAAAATATCCATATGAATAATCTCCAGTGGTTTGTTAGTTCTAAGATCCTTATTAGAATGAAATGAGGACTTCACCTATTTTCCTTGTTGACATGCATCACAAAGGGGATCCTTAATAAAGTCTTGTTTTGGTATACCTCTAATAAATCCCTTTTGGGTAATTTTCCTAAAGGTTTTTCATGCTAGCATGATAAAGTCTCCTATGCCATAACCATAATTCATCAAAAATTATTTTTAAAGAAAAAGCATTAGCAGTTTTAATAAAATTCAAATCTAGCATAAAAATATTATTTAACCTGGTTCCATGCAAAATATCATTTCCATTTAGTCTTAATATGCAGTTAGTGAGAAAAAAAAATTAACACTATACCCTTATCACATAACTAGATATTACTTAATAAATTATGCTTTAATCCTTCTACAAGTAAAAAAAATTATTCATGTTTCCGATCATACTTATGTCAACCACTTTCCTAGTGATATTATCTCCAGTGTAACCTTGCCTCCATTCCTAGCTTCCAGCGATATGAATTATGAGGTGTATCTAGTCATATTCTTCGGGCAACCGCTGTCTAGGTAGTAAATGTTCTTACAATGTTTTGTATGATAGTGTACCTATAAAATAATCAAACATTAGTCTTGAGAATCCAAACAAGTTTGGGTTCCCCTTTTGGCAAAATAAAACTATATGCATATATAATATGACTTATTTTATGTATCTTAGGTCTCCATACTAAATGAGTTTTTTTATGTAAAGTATAAGTGTGTGATATATGTCCAATCATCGCACAAGTAAAATACTTAACTCTAGGAAATCTATTTTTCAATCTCCAGTAATAAATTTGGCTCTTCCTAGGTTTTAAAATTTTTTACTTCAAAATAGGATTAGTAAATCTTTAACTATAGGGGGTATCCTATTTTTATCGAGAGCTTACACTTTCAATTTAAGAAATGTGTTTACATCTTCTTGCATATTAATATCATATTTTAAATACAACTCCCTATTTTTAGATTCGTCCTTAAAAGATTAAAATTCTTTTTCTAATTCAGTGTAGGATGATTTTAAAAGAACATTTTTCTTATTCAAATAATCAAATTCATCTAGAAAGTTTATGTGGTTGTTATCAATTAATGTGTGATCATTCCTAAGGGTTTCATGCTCTTTTTGTGACTCTTTCCATTATAAGTTCAATCTAGCATTCAATTTCTTAAGTTTTCAATATGTAGAATGAATTCTTTTAGAAATTTCAATCATTTCATTATAAGTTAAGTTACATATCTCCTCTTAATCTGATTGATCAAGATTATCAAGCATTAAACATAGGTTGGTGACCTCTTCTTCCTTTCTATTTTTGATGAAACCAAAGCTGAGTCCGCCTAGAAAGCTCTCTAAAATCTATTCTTGCCCTTTCTCCCATTTACATTCTCCTCTACCTTCTCCTTACTAGAAGTGGCTTTAAGATTAGGAAAATTCAATTTTAAATGTCTAGGTTTCCTACATTAGTAGAAAATAATATCTTTAGAAACCTTAACATTTTTATGGAACTTACCCCTATTTCATTGTTGGTGTCTTCTTTGCTTTTTCTTTAGAAAACTCTTGAATTACCTTGTCATCCAGGTAATGTCGTCATCATCCTTTGGTTATGATTGATCACTCTCTGAGTCATCAATCTTCAGTGTAATGTTCTTCTCCTTTCGCTATTCTCCTACATTAATCTTCATTTGATTCACTCCTTTCTTGTATGCAATTAGTGATCCAAGGAGATTGTCAATAGAATACACATTTAAATCTTTTGACTCTAAAATTACAGTAATTTTAGCATCATACATAGTAGGAAAACAAGGAATAATTTTGTTAACCATTTTAGCATTCATTAGTTCCCTACCTAATGCATGTAAAGAAGTGATTATTTGAGTGAATCTTGTGTACAAGTCAGATATGAATTCATTAGGTTTCATGCAAAACAATCTAGATTGTATTACCTCATTAGTCCCTTTATATGTAATACAGAGTCTATCACAAATGTCCTTTCCACTTTTACAAATAAAAACCTGCATCTAATATTTTGACTTAAGTGCACAAAAGAAACAATTTAATTATTTAACATTTAATTATGTTAAGTTACATTCTTCTACAGTACAACTAGCGAAGGTGTTTCAACTCTAATTCCATCTACACGTCTAGTTGGCCTAGTATACCATTCTTGAACTAAAATCCACATACGATAATCAAATAATTAAAGAAATGTAAACATGTGTGTTTTGCAAAAGTTGAAAGGGTTATTTTTAAATAATAGGAGTCTAGTGATCGAAAATCTTCAGGTGTGTTTCGATTTCCAAAAGTAGCAATTTTCATTCACAAAAAGTAGTCTAAACTTATAATTTTGAAATAAAGCTCTGATACCACTTGTTGAATCTGTATAGCTTATTAAACCCATGCAATTGTCCCAAGGCTAATAAAAAGGGGGTAAATTGGTAATTTAAAAAATTTCTTAGATTTTTTTAATTAAAAACTAATTTTTTGAACTTTTTACAAAAATAAATTTCTCAACCACAAATACTAAAGTGCAGAAAATAAAAGTACAAAAAATAAAATGACAAAGATTTATAGTGGTTCGATAAAATATGACTCACATCCACTCCCTGAATAGATGGATTAGTAAAGAAAGCGAAATTGTATCTACAGGAAAGGTTGATAAAAATTTGTATGAAGAAATGGAAGGGTCAATCAAAGTCTCAGAAGAAGATTTAATCAGCAACAGGGAAGATTTGAAGAAGGCCATTCATATGAAGGATGGAGGATCCTCTACTATTGAGAGGAAGGGAATTAAACAGTTAAAAGGATTGGGCCCGATTAACATAGCTCCTAGGAGTAGGAGAGCTGAAGCTGAAATTAAAGATAAGATGGGGTTTTCATCCCCTCTTATTAAATGAATTTATCCATAGCATTCTGGAAGTATAGAGGAGCTAGGAAGAGAAGAGCTTCTCTATACTTGAAGGAGTTTGTCAAAGAATATGCCATTTTTTTTACTGGTTTAATGGAAACCAAAAGAGCACTATTTAAAGGAAAGAGGTAGATCATCTAATTGGCTATGAATGGGATTTTTTCCATGTTCCTTCAGAAGGACGATCAGGAGGTATTATTATGGTATGGAGATTTAATATAGCTAAATTTCAAGTTTTAGAATTCTCATCACAGTTCATTGTTGGTGATTTGGATGTTCCTAATAAAGGTATATGGAGAATAGCTTCGATGTATGACAACAAGGATGTATATAAAAGGAGAAGTTTATTGGAAAGGTTGGGATTATTTGCCTTAAAGGACTTGGCTATTGTCATTGGAGGAGACTTTAATTGTAATCTATCTAGTGATGATACAAGGGGAGCGAAAAGATTCAAAGTTTCCCTTGGATCTAAGGAAATGAAGACCTTTCTACCCAACACTGACTTACATGAAGTTGGATTTGAAGGTCCAAAATTCACATGGTGTAACAACAAGAAAGGAGTGGATCGAATCCGGGAAAGACTGGATAGATGCTTCGTAAACCTAGATGCTATAACCTCTTCTAACTGTTGTATGGTAAGGCACTTGGCTCGTGTGGCTTCTGATCATTGCCCGATCATCTTGAACCTTATGGTCCAGCAAACTAGTAAGAAGATATTAAGGTTTAAAGATGTTTAGGCCTCTAACAAGGTTTCAGTGGCTGTGGTGGATAAAATATGGAGGAGAAACTGTAAAGGCAGTTCAGCTCATGTCCTAAATTGTAAATTAAAGAACTCTCTCATGGCTCTATTCTATTGGAGCAAAGCAAAGATGTAAAATTTATTATTACTTAAAAATGACTTGTTGAAGCTAATAGAAAATCTTCAATTGAAGGAAGCTAATGAAGGAGAACTATTGGAAGAGGAATGCTTGTTGCTGAAAATTGAGGTGAAAGAACTTAATTCAACATTAGCTCGGTTGGACACTTGGTGGAGACAAAGACCTAAGGTAAAGTGGATGATGGAGTGAGACCAAAATTCAATTTTTTTCAAGCTTATGCCTCAGATAGAAGGAATTCTAACTTAATCACAAAGATTAAGAATGGGAATGATGAAATGGTGGAGGATTAATCTTTTATAGTAAAGATGTTGGTTGATCATTTCAAGGAAAAATGGAGAAAACGTTTGTGTAAACTAGATAACTGGTCGAAAACTAGGAGTTGTCTAGATGAGGAAGATAGAAAGATATTGAATAAAGCCTATACTTTTGAAGAAATGGAGGAAGTTATCAAACCAAGTGGTAACAACATCTCCCCAGGTAATGATGGAATTACTTTTTCATTCTTTAGAGTATTGGGAGACAATCAAAAAAGATTTTTGGAATGCCATAAATGATTTTTTTTTAATCATCTGAGATGGATCCTAAATGGAAGGAGACAATTATAGTGCTAATTCCCAAAATTAGCAATCAACTAACTTCATCAAATTATAGACCAATTAGCTTATGTAATTCGGTAAACAAATTGGTGGCAAAAATTCTTATGAATAGAATGGATCCTATCATCCCTAAACTGATCTCTGAAGAGCATGCAGCATTCGTTAAAGGAAGATCTCTATCAAATCACGTATTGGTAGCTCAAGAGGTAATGCATAAATTAAGGCTTTCCAATTCCTCAAAAGGTTGTGTCCTTTAAAATTGACATGGAGCAAGCTTATTCAATGGGATGGCTAACTTTGGCAAAAGTTTTGAATTATTTTGGATTCCCATTGTTTTTTTCTAAAGTGATTTTGGAATGTATTCAGAGCTCTAAATTCTCTCCATTTTTGGTCGACTAAAGTTGATCCGTTGAGATCCAAAATTGCATGGAATTACATGAATGATAAAGATTCCTTACTACATAAATTCTTATATTCGAAGTATGGAAATCTGTTAGAAAATGTTGACTCTAAAAGATCGGGCTCTCCAGCATGGAAGATAATCATGGAAGGAGGTAAATCTTTAATGCCTTTTATTAGTTGGAGGGTTGCTAATGGGAATGACATTGATGTATTCAATGACATATGGATCTTGGATAAAAGCATTAACAATTGGCCAACTTTTGTTTCTCCTCAAGACTGCAGCAGATTTTCTATTTCCAACTTCTTCAATAATGGGAGTTGGAATGTAGAGGCTATGAGAAGAATTATGGGGGAAGATCTTTTAAGTTTAATCTTTCAAATAAATATTCCTAGTGGATTGGAAAAAGATAGAATGGAACTGATGTTTCATAACAATGGGGGGTCATTATCCTCAATGGTATTTGAAAATACGGTGAAGAACTCATAGTCATGTTCTGAAGCTGGATCAAGAAAGGAATGCTCAACCCGAAGGTGGAGACATTTTGGTGGAGGATTTCTAATAATGGCCTGCCTACCTATGAATTCCATGGACATAGAAGATTGCAAAGGGTTAATATATGCCCAAGAAGTTGTAATGTTATTAAAGACAGAGACCATATTTTAGCTAAATGTGAAAAGCTGAAAGACATGCTTAATCAAATTAAGAAATGGGGCTTTGTATTCCAAGATTTTGATTCATTGTCAGAAGGCTGTAAATTCCTCTCAACTTAATGTACCTTTTTTATTAATATGTACTGTTCGGTGGTATACTTAACATTGAAGTCAAGAAATAAATTGATTCATAATAGGATGGAAGATACCTCGTTGATTATTTCTTCTAATGCAATGAGTTATGCCATAATTTCTGCTCAAGGAATTGGAAAATTCTCAGGACATATCTACTTTGGAGTAATTAGCCATTCAATCTACTAAGGAGATGTTGAAATACTTGATGTTTAAGTACAAGGGAATCATTATTGAAGAAGACAATATCAATTTCATGATGTTCTTGAAGAATATAAAATAAACTAGAAACACAAGGTATGAAGAAGTTCACTTATTTAATGATTTTAATATTGTCATTTTAATTATGTTGATAGAAGTTGCAATAAGTTAGCGGATTTATGTGCTAACTATGGCATTTTAATCTCTTTTATTTGGGTTGATATTAGTATCAATAAGGTTCCTCCTTTATTTATGTCCTTACTAAAGTAGGAATCCACTGTTATGTGTCCTTAGGCTTGTAATTATTTCTTTATTTTTTCTTTAATGCTATTTGATGCATTCTCTTCAAAAAAAAAAAAAAAAGAATATTCCCTCTTTAACTATTGCACTATTACTAAAGCGACTCAAATTTTTCTCTCACAGAAAGGCATATAAGCCTTTAAAATTCCTCTCTTCCACCAATCCTCAGTGTGACAGGAAACTATCTTCCTTTTCACACCCTCTAAGAGTCGATAGAGAACCATCATCCATTCACACCCTCTAAGTGTCGACAGAGAATAGCCATCTATTCACACTCTTTAAGTGTCGCCAAAGCGCTATCATTCTTTCACACCCTCCAAGTGTCTACAGAGTACTAGATCTTCTTCAAAGCTCATCTCAAGCAAGTAGAAAGAAGAAAAGAAGAGTAGTAACCAAATACACAAAGAGATCCTTACCTTTGAGTAATCTTGTAAACCCTTCACACTCCACTTACAAGAAATATCTCTTAAACACTATCCCATAATCACGCTTTCACTTGCCCTTGAAAAATCACGAAGAACAACTTTTTTCATGTCAGTTTGTAAGGACCTTTTTATATGAAAGACATAAAAAACTATCTAAAAAAGTTAAATTTTATATTCTGAGCGTGTATGATCATACAATAAGATCATATGTTTGTACATAAGAATATATCAAAGGGGAATTAGGAATGGTTCATCTCATTTTGGGCAGGATGATTGAATTTTCTTTGGGTCTTTTGACTCTTTCTTTAACACCCACTATATTTCTAATTTGAAGGTTTCTTCTTTTATTAGGGAGGGTGAAAGGTGTGTTAACCTCTTATTAGATCACACCCCTAATAAATTTATTGATGATATTATTGAGATCCATATTAATGTCACTTCAAATGATATACCATTATTTCTTTTTTTTTTTTTTTTTTTTTAATTTCTTTTTTTTTTTTTTTTTTTTTTGACAATGTCACTTTTTTATTTTAAAAATTTTTGGAATCAAATTAGAAATAAGAAGGATGATTCAATCATATTTTTGAAAATGTGGAACTCTCCAACTTCTACTTCTATTTCCATTTTGTCTTGGAGAATTTTTAAAAGGTTTTATTTCTATGAATTGTAATTTACAAAATAAAGGCTTTTGTTTGATTTCAAAATGCCAATGTTGTTGTCATATTGAAACTCTTAATCATGTTTATTTTTGGAATGGTTACATTGCCATTAATGTGTGGCCTAAATTAGTGAAAGGATTTGGGATCAAAACATTGTGCAAAACTAACAGCTTCACATACTTTTTGGTTGGCAGGTTTCAAAATCATGCTAATGGTCATATCCTTACTATTACTCCTATGATTTCCTTTTGGTTTTATGGATGGAGAGAAACAACTGCATGTATAACAACACTAAAATGAGCTTTAGTAGTACCATTAGTTTTTTTAAGGCTGAAGTTTAGTAACTTTTTATTGCTAAGGCTTTAAAATCTGAACACATTAGAGGAAATTCTTCTTGGTCTACTTTTTTTATTATTGATTATAAAATTATCCAATGATTTAAAATTCTCAAAATTTTTAGGTTCATTAAACCTCATATTCATGATTTTAAACTCAATATTGATGGTTTGGTAAAAAAAATGGCCGTTGTGGTGGACTCATTATGAATCGTAAAGGTGAGTTCATTTATGGCTTTTATTTTAGCATTCCCAATAGAAATATCCTTTTGGCTAAAATGACTGCTCTCTATAAGGGTATCAAGCTTTTCCTTTAAAATAATATTATGAATACTTTTATTGAATCATTCTCAAAATTATTTATTTTATTCGTTACCTCCTTCAAATGTCATAATGTTGGTTATTTTATATTTCCTAAGATATTATCCTTTCTTTAAAAAAATATTTTAGAATTTCTCACTTTTAGAGAATATGTAATATTTATGTTAATTTGTTGGCTAAGGAATTCCCAAAGACTTCCAATGTGATTTATCTCAATAAAGATTTTATTTTGAATATTCTTAAAGAAATTACTGGCATGATAGATTGGGATTCCCAAATTTAAGAACTTATTTTTATTTCCCATTATTATCATGCTATTGCTTGGTTTGCTCCATCTTTACAAATTGTTGTTATTGGTGGAGGATTGTGTCTTTTCTAGTGTTTTAGTTGTAAGGAATTTGGTTCTCTTGCGTTGCTCATGTCGGTTTCCAAAAAGCTACTCCTTTGTTTTTATTGCTAAAATTTAACATCCTTTTATTTTGGCTTGTTGGAATAATAGAGTTTTTGTGTTTTTTATCTCCATTCAAATTGAAGGTTTTCCCTACATTTTGGTTTATTGTTGTTTTTTTTCTTGATGTTGCTTCATGGGTGTTTATTACTAGGATATTCTAGTGGCGGGTATTAGAGGTGGTTTATGTGATCTTATTCTAGTTTGGGACTTGGATTTTCTGCTATCTTCTAGCAGCCAAGTCTTGCTCTTCTATTGTTTGGGAAACTAGCTTTTTAGGTGTCTTCTAATGGTGTGGTTTGTTTTAATCTTGGTTAATGGTTGCTTCCTTATATGTTTTTATTCTTTTTGAAGCCATTCTCAACTTTTTGCTAGATTGTATAGTGGTGCTCTTTTGTCGGTCAGATTTTGGGATAATCTATTCGCCTCTTTTTGGGTTTAGCAACCTCATTTTTATCATGTCTATGTTATTGGTGCTAGTTGGTGGGCTTATTTTGTATATTTTGGCTTGGTCATTGGGTTGTTTGGGTGTTTTTGTGAGTAGATTTTTTCTTTCAGTTTTTGGTGTGTACTAAGGAGGAGCCTTTACTTGCTTCCTCTGACAGAGATGATTTTTTCTATCCTCTGTTGTGCTAAAAGATTTGGTTGAGTGGGATAAATATGTTGGTGATGTGTTTGGTCGCTGACCATGGGTTAATGTTGTTCTTGTTTATCATTTCTCAAAATATTTTTTGTTAGGTGTTTTCCAAGTAGGTTTTTGCTTCCTTATTGTTCATTCTTTGTTGGATTTTTCTTGGAAATCTCTATATGTGTTGAGGGAAAATGACTTTCTTGCTCTTATTCTATTGTCGTATAGCCTGGATCTTGTCTCTAATTGTGGTTATCTGCTGCATCAATGAGAATTTTTTGCTACACATGTGTAGCAATTATTTTTATCATAGTTTTTTTTATCTTTTTTTTTTCTTTTTTGCATGTACCATCTTTGGTATCTGGGTGCAACGAATGCTGATTGAAGCATGGCTTCATTTTTTAGGTTTAGATATTTCCATTTCTTTTTATATTTTCTCTCATAATTAGATAGGGATCTTTATCTGTAGAGGTTTCTTCTATTTTGATTGTTGCTCTTTTTAGCATTAATGGGTTTTGGATACCTATAAGGACTTTTAAACTTTTTTTTTTAACACACAAGACCATTGTGGGTTTTAACAATTAAAGGAGGTGTTTATGAGAAAAATTAATATGAATCATGCTTCCTAAGTAAACATCACACCACACTTCAAAAAAAATTAACGTTGAAGAGGTAAACATCACACCACACTTAAAAAAAATTAATGTTGAAGAGGAGAATCTTTACAAGGAAGTTAATGTAATATTTAGTTTTTATCTCTACAAATAATAATAAATAATTAATATTAAGGAAGTTAATATAATTTTTAGTTTTTATCTCTTAAGTTAAGTTAATGCCTCTACAAATAATTATTAGTGTTTGTTCAACTTGTTTATAGATTATTGTAAATCCATTTTAACTCAAATTAATGTCTACAGAAAGATATTCTCTCCCTCGATTTCCTTCCTGTGTCTAATTATAAAATTTAATAATTTTTTTTTTTAATTCTATTGGTGCTTTATATTTTCTTAAAAATTGTTTATCAAATGTTTGAAAGCTATTTTTTTTTTTTTTTCTAAAGATATCATTTTTTTTGCTACTTACATGTTATTTTAAAAAGAGCTGAAAGTTTGGTCATAGCTAATAGATTTTAGGAATTTTCTGCTGGCTCACCTAAAGGATGCAATCGTATATCTTGGGCTTATATGGATAAAAAAGAAGACCTTGATAAGAACATAAATAATAGTATTTAGAACAATATCCTCTTCCATTAAAATTTAACTTTCATATTAGTACTTATTATAATAGTCATCCTAACCTTCCTAATAAAATAATATATGTTCATAGCAAATTCGATCATTGGATTATTTTGCAAAAACCTATTACAACTTTCATTCTTTATATCGCTACTAAAAAAATTTATGGGACAATAGTCTTTGTACATGCATTTAAGTTCATTATTTGCTAGTACTATGTATGACTTTGCCCCATATTATTTAATCCATCTCTAATAATAGTATTAAATTATAGATCTGATAGTTTTACCATAATGACATCATATGATAAGTTTTGTATGGCATCTAATAATAGTCAAAGTTTCTAGTAATTTCTTTTATGAGTTTGCAAGCATAACATATTAATTTATACAAATTTCAAAAATGATTGAAGAATAATGACATCATATGATAAGTTTTGTACGAAAATGAATAAAATGACAATTGTCATGTACTACATCACACATTTTAAACATGCTAATCGTTGTGTCCTTGGAAAAACAACCTAGCGTAAAAGGATTCGAAACTCCAAAACCTAACTCTTGGTCAGTCCATACGAAGCTTATTTATTGACAATAAAAGCAAAATGGAAAAGGAATTATTTATGAAATTTGTAACATGATATAATTTTTTGTTTTATAACATATGGAAAAATTTGTAAAATGTTCTATAATTTTTTTTTTGGCTTTGTGTATGAACTAGAAACATATTGATTAAGAGACATTAATTTACAACCTCTAAAGCGTATATGTTTTTTTTCCTTCCAAATTCCATGGAGGGCAATTTACAATAAATGCTGATGGCTAACTTGAGCTTATGCCACACATTACAAGCAGGGTTTATTGACTTTTCATAA
This sequence comes from Dendrobium catenatum, assembly GCF_001605985.2. Classification (NCBI taxonomy): domain Eukaryota; kingdom Viridiplantae; phylum Streptophyta; class Magnoliopsida; order Asparagales; family Orchidaceae; genus Dendrobium; species Dendrobium catenatum. The sequence continues at coordinate 39,078 of NW_021318849.1, forward strand.
AAATATTTTCATTTGATGCGCTTACTGCACACACAATTTATGTTAGTTATATTACAGAGAAAAAAAATTCCTATAGCCTACACTACGTAATGAGATAAAGGCTTGATTTTTTTATTGCATCTAAAACATATTTATAAACCTAATATAGATTAATCTTTTTATCACCGTGTTAATTTATTTTTTACTTTCATACAATTGAAAAAGCTAGGGGTTTTGTGGCATTGCCACACTTAAGCATTAAATGCATGTGAAGCATATTTTAAAAATATATATATTTCATTTTATCAACTTTTGTTGTTGAGACATTTTTCTATTTAAGTCACTTGACTTGAACTTTAAAAGTTATGTGTATGTTTATTAACTAATTTAGTCAAAAAGAGTTGAGATAATATAACATAAACATGTAAGGGTCAATTAATCTTCCAATAATATCATTTGATAATAAATTTTGCCTTCATAAAATTTATAAATCACATGTTCAATTTGTGTTTGGCTAATTCTCAAATTCTTAACTTCTAAGTAATTTCCTTCATATTGTAACATTAAACTTCAAAAATATTTCTTGCTTATCGAAACAATAATTAGTTGTGATAATATTATCTCTCTCTCTCTCCCTCTCTTTATATATATATATATATATAAATATCACAGGTTATACAACAAATTGATAGAACATGATGTTCATTTTTAAATAAATTCATAATTATCTTATGTGTCCCTCGATATTTGGTGGGTTTTCAATAAAGATATGAATAGTTTTAACAATCCGGTCACCTCAGTGATGCAACGGTAGTCTGGCTCTCTTGCGCTCCAACTCCATCTCTTCGCTCCTCACTTTGTTTGTTTGGATTTTTCATGCATTTCTCTTCCCCTCTTTAATTATCGGTGTTTCTTGAGCTTTATTTTTAGGTTTTTCTTATTTTTTTTGGTGGTGGAAGATGACATCCCTGACGTCATCTATCCAAGCAATGTCTTCATTCTCGGATGGTAAAACCTGCTCTTTTAAAGTTGTTTTGGCGGGTTCATTTTCATCTTCTGCTAAGATTCATTTCATGCATGCTTCCTTCAAGGGTTGTCCTGCCCGGATGTTTGATGATTATGTGGTGTCGTAGCTTACTGAGCCTTTCTCTCTTACCTTAGTTGGTAAGTTTGTTCTTCGTCGGCCAAATTTAGATGTGATTTGAATTTTTTTTGTTACCCAGCTTTTTGGTTCGTTTCACATTGATTTGCTAGATCGACATCATATTGATGTACAACTTATTAACGATCTTAATTACGGACGCATTTTTTCAAGGTGATCATATTATATACAAGGTTGTCAAATGAGACTTCTAAAATGGACTCTTGATTTTTATGTGCATAAGGAATCTCCTACAGTGCCTATGCTGATATCTTTCCCTTATTTACGCCTTCATTTTTTTAACTCTACAATTTTATTTGGTTTGGCTTTGATCTTGGTATGCTATTACAAACCGACCAAGCTCCTGCGTCTATCTTTAGGCATTCGGTAGCTCTTGTTATAGTGGAGTTGGATGTTTCTAAGAAACACCCACATGAGATTTGGGTAGGTTTGGAATTTAATGGGTTTTTCAAAAGGTGGAAATTAAAAACCTACACATTTTTTGTTCCCATTATAAGATGCATGGTCATGGGGTTAATGAGTGTTTTTGATTGCATCATCATCTCCGTAAGGAGAAAGTTTCAACCAAAGTTATAGAAATGATGGTCATTTGGTTGAGGTTGATAATGTGGTCCCTAATTTAATGGTTAAGGGAAAGATTTATAATTTTTAGGATACTTTTGAGAATATTATTCCTCAAGTGATTGAGTGTCCTACTAATAAGGAGCAGGATGTTGCTAAAAAATCTATACAATTTCCTTTAATTCATAAAGAACTTCATATTTTTGAACCTAATTGTGATTAGGAAGATTATTCTTCATCTTCCTTATATATTGAGAGTCAAGATGTTGAAGAGAAAAGACCGGATAGTAATATTAATTAAAATATTTTTTTAAGCTTTATATATTAATCAATATATTAGTAAAAATAACTTGACTAATATGGATTCAAAGATGGTTAAGACTATTTCTACTAATATGGTTACTAATCAATCTTCTATTATTGCTCAAGAGGAAGAACAAGATGTTTTGGTTGAAGGTTATGTTGGCAAGGGTAAATCAATTGTGGGAGATGGTCTTTTTCTATGAAGGAGAAATGCTTGCCTTGAGGGGGCAATTAAGTATGATTAATGAAAATAAGTTTCCTTTGAATGATCAATATCATAGTGATGCATTTATTGGCATGAAGGATATGGATATTTTGGCTAACTATTTTTCTATAGATGATAATAATACTAGTTTTACCTAGGGTTGTAGTAAGAGAGGTAGAAAGAAAAGGAACTTAATTTTACAACCTCACAGAAATACCCATTTGCACACTTCTTGTTAACTTTATGTTTTTAATGTTTAATGTTATTATCTAGATGTAGGGGAATTGGGTGCCCTTCTACTAAGTTATTAGTTAAAAACTTATGTCATATTTATAATGTGTTGATTATGGTTTTGCTTAAGCCTATTATTTCTTCTGATGAGCTACTTGGTACTGTTAATTTTTTTTTATTTTAAATATGCTATGTCGAATGTGTTTAATAAAATTTTGGTTTTTTGGAGAGATTTTGTTCGGATAGACAATATTGGTGACTTTACTCAAGTTATGCATTGAAATATTGAAACTTCTAACTTTTAATGCTGTGCCTCTTTTATTTATGATGATTCTTTCCATTATACCGTAAAGTTGTTATGTAAACAAATCATTCAATTTCATTGTATTTGTAACTTACCCTGGCTTGTTGGAGGGGATTTTAATATGATATCTAACTTCTCTAAACGCATTGGGGGCTCGCTCCCTATATATCAATATATGGAAGAGTTTAATAGTATTATTTTGGATTGTAAATTAATTCATATTAGTTTTTTCTGTAATAATTTCACTTGGAATTGTGGGCATTTATGGCAAAGGTTGGATAGGGTGTTATTTAATGTTTATTGGCTTAATTTTTTTGACACTACTAATGTTGAGTATCTGAGCAAGAGCCTCTCTAACCATTCTCCTCTTCTTATTAATATTAAGACTAGATATTCAAATTTTTCTTCTCAATTTAGATTTAAAAACATGTGGTTGCTTCATGATTCTTTAATTGGCTTGGTTAAGGATAATTATCATGCTCCTTTGCATCTCGATTATTCTATTTCTAGCATGAGAATATTTTGGTTTAATCTGAAAAGGCTTAAGAAAGTTTTAAAATGGTGGAATCATAATGTTTTTTAAGAAACATTTCTCCAATATATTAATTCTGTAAGATAAGGTGAATTCTTATGAGACTCGGTGTCAGTTGGTACCTTTTGAAGCTAATTTTTGTTTATTAAGGGAGGCTAAAGATTGCCTTAATAAATTACAAGCTCAGGAGGAATGTATTTGGAAGCAAAAATCTACTATTAAATACCTGTTTGAAGGTGATAATATTACTAAATATTTTTATGCTTTGGTTAAGAGGAAACAATAATTATATTCATAAAATTAATCATGTGGATGGCTTTGTCGTTGAGGGTGGTGTTGAAATTACTAATTTAGTTGTTCAACATTTTCATAATCACCTTAATAAAGCTTTTAGTCCTTCTATTATTGGCAATCCTTATATCATTCCTAGCCATATTTCTCATGATGATAATGTCTTCCTATCTAAAGCCCCTTCTTTTTAGGAGGTTAAAGAGACTATTTCTGGTATGAATGGTGACTCGGTTGCTGGGCCTGATGGTTTTGCGACAAAGTTTTTTCAGAAAACTTTGTCTATTATTAGTAATGATATCTTTTCTGATGTTATTGATTTCTTTTCTAGTAATCCAATTTTGAAGTTTTTTTACTTCTACTTCTCTTGTGTTTATTCCCAAGAATAACTCTTTTAGTGCTCGGAATAACTTTAGACCTATTAGTATGTGCAACTTTTTTTATAAACAACTTTCTAAAATTTGGATGAATCGTTTAACAGTGTTTTTTCCTAAACTTATCTTCCCTTTTCAAATCAGTTTTATTAGCTAAAATATCCTTTTGGCTCAAGAATTTTTTCATGATCTTGATGTCAAGGTTAGAGGTGGTTATATGATTTTGAAACTTGATATTTCCATGGCTTATGATAACATTGATTGGAATTTCTATAAAATTATTTTGAAGTTATTTGGCTTTGGTTTAAATTTTATCTATCTTATTAAACATTGCATTGAAGGTCCATAGTTTTCAATCATTATTAATGGTAAGAGCGATGGTTTTTTTAAAGCCTCTCATGGGCTGAGATAGGGTGATCTTATTTCTCCTGCCTTCTTCATTATTGTAGCTGAGTACCTCTCTAGAGGTCTTAGCATTCTTTTTGAGAAGTATCCTAGTTTATATTATAGAACTTTAGGTTGTTTTCATATATCTCCCTTATCTTTTGCTAATGATTTTATCATTTTTATGAATGATTTGATTAATAAGATTAATAGACTTTTGAGGTTTTTTCACCAATTTGAAATGGTTAGTGGTCTTGCTTTGAATATTTATAAGTGTTGCTTTATTTCTACTAAGAAACTCCATAATGATCTTATTGTGTCTATTAAGAATTTAACTGATTTTAGTCATGGCCTTTTTCCTTTGAAGTATCTTGGGGTGCCTCATTTTAAGGGTAAACAGAAAAGTTTTCTTTTTGATGAATTAATTACTATAGTGCAAAAGAAACTTTTATCTTGGGATTCTAATTTTTTGAGTTATGGAGGTCATTTAATTCTTATCAAAAGTGTTCTTTGTTATTTACCTGTTTATATTTTTCAAACTTTTCTTCCTAACTAGGTGGTCTATAATAGGATTGATAAGATTTTCAATAAGTTTTTTTGGAATGGGGCTAGTAGCAATTCTAAAATTCACAAGTCATCTTGGGAAAAATGCTATGGTGCTATAGATGAAGGGGATTTGGGGTGTAATTTTATGAATGATTTGGCCTATGCTTTTTCTTTCAAGTTATGGTACAACTTTTGTGCTAATTTACCCTTTTTATGGTTGCCAGGGGGAAGCATCCCACTATGTGCAATTTTAGCAAAGATAACTCTAAAGTGTGGAAGTATCTTTGCAATTTCAAATGGGTTGTTGAACCTTTTATTTTTTAGGGCCTTTGGTGGTGGTAATACTTTTTTTTTGCAAGATCAATGGTTGGGAGGCCATTCAATTGACTCTATTATTAATACTTCCTCCCATGTGACTGTGAAGGTGAATTATTTTTTTAACTGATAATTGTTAAGATATTTTAAAACTCTCTAGTTTTCTTCCTGATTGTATTATTTGACAAATTTTGGAGCTCCCACTGAATACTAACTCTAATGATGTTCAGTTATGTGTTTGGTTAAAGTTGGTAGGCTTATTTATTAGACTAAGCCCTCAATCAACTCTTATAAGATAATTGTTGATGTGTTATCATGAATTCTAATATGAGAAATGGTGGTGTCATCAGAGATTCTCATTGTAATTCTATTTTGGGTTTTTCTAGTCCTTTACTTAATTGTGATGTCAGCATTTCTATTACGTTTGTTATTCTCCATGGCCTAAGACTTTGTTTCTCTCATCATCTTACTAATATTGTTGTTGCGGTTGGTTCTAATTACTTTTTTTAGTCTTTAACATTGTGGATGGAACGGTTTGTTCATCTTACTTGTTTTATATGAGGAGGAACATTAAGAACATAGTGAGCCTTTTGAACTATTCCTTTTCTATTATTCTTAAGGAAGGTAATTCTTGTGCTTATTGGTTGGTCAGGTGGGGATGTGGCTTGGAATCTATTAATGAATTATTGATTTCTAACATTCTTATTCCTTTGAAAGGTCTTTTAAGATTGGATATGATTGGTTCAACTTATGTTAATTTTTAATAGTGCTATGGGTGTTGGTTTAGTGTTGGTGTTCTAATTATTACCAGCTTATTTATTTTTGTTGCCTACTGTGTATTGGGTGGTTGGGCCCACAGCTTGGTTTCTGAGTTCATTTTCTTATTTCTTTATCCTTGCAGGAGTTTTTTTTTTATTTTTGTTTGTAGTAATTTTGGGTTTCTCATCACATTCTCTATTTTAGGTGTTTGTTTTATACATTTGGATGGCTATGGGGTGTCCATTTCTTGGACTAAACGGTTGCCTATGTTGAGACTTGTTGAATCTAGAATAGGTTGTTAAAGCTAGACTAATGTCCTGAGGCTAACAAAGAGGGGGCGGGGGGTCGAATTGGTTATATTAAAAAATATTTAACTTCTTGGAATTTTAAAAATGAAATCGATTACCAAACTTGAGCAAATTAATTTTAATTTTTTTTTAAATATTTTTTAACCACATAAAAAAATTAAAATTTTAGAAATGAAAAGCAGCAGAAAATAAAACGACTCAAAGGTTTATAGTGATTCGATCAAACACGAACTACATCCACTCCCTCAAGCCTCCCACTTTAGGTATTGCACTATTACCAAAGTGACTCTCCATTTGCTCCCACAATAAGGCTGAGAAGCCGTCACAAAACTCTCTTCTACCACTACCCGCTACGGTAGAGTACTGTCATCCTTTAACACCCTCCAACTGTCGGCAAAGAACCATCATCCTTTTACACCCTCCAAGTGTCGGTAGAGAACCGTCAGCTGTTAAAACTCTCTAAGTGTAGGCAAAGAACATTCATCCTTTCATACTCTCCCAGTATAGGTAGAGAACCTTCGTCCTTTCACATGCCTCAAGTGTTGGCAGAGAACCAGATCCTCTTGAAAGATCTTCAAACTAATTTAAGAGAACCAGATCCTGTTGAACCAGTTCATACCAGGATGATAGAGTGAAAGAAACTCAATGTACACACAGAGATCCTTATCCTTGGGTAACCAAGTGAACTCTTCACACTCTAATAGGAAGAAATCTCTTTCAAACAATCTCACTAACTCTCTCCTTCAGTTTTCCTTTATCATTCACGAAGACCAAGTGACGAAAAGATCTAATGGAAGACTTAATTGGACCTTTTATAGAAAAGACAAGAAAACTGTCCCGAATGCTATATTTTTCAAATTTTAGCCGTTCATGATCATCTCGTAAGAACCAATTTCATACGTACAAATAGTTCAACAACAATTGCATACAAACTCATTGTGAATTGGTATGAACTATATTCATACCCGATCATCATCTGCAAAATATGTTCATCTAGTATAAACAAAATATTTTAAAGTACATATGTATGTACGTCTGGATGAAAACACAGTAGAGCCCATCATCCCGATCTGAACTGCAGATATCATCCGTATATATTGCATATTTTCCAAATCCAGAGAAAATCATCCTTGTACGAACATAAAATATCATCTGGACGAAAAGAGTATTTGGCAAATCTAGAGAAGATCATCCTGGGATGAACATAAAATATAGTCCGTATGAACTTTACATTTGGTACAAATTGAGAAGGTCGGCCTGGTATGATAGTAAAATATCATCTGTATGATCTATACTTAGGAAAATGTTTGCCATTTTCTATTCGTTTCATTGCTCATTGGGGAAAATAACTAATCAGATCATCCCATCCAAATAAGTATCATATAGTACGATCAATTTTAAAAATTTAAATATTAAAACACTCCCCTGGTGTGTTTGTGCTTAGTTACTCAATTACAAGCACACACTCTCAGACTCAATAAAGTGAAAATACAGACTTTAATTTATAAAACACTCTAAGCTGATCTTGATTTGAAGTCTTCAACAATTTGGAGTATGATTTCCCTGAAATGTCAGTACACATAAGAGCAAAAACAATTCTTTTAAAATGTTTTAGGAGAAATATACTTAATCAAAATAATAATATTTGGAATCATCATAAAAATACAAGTTGCAATGATGTCAAACATGCCTCCCCCTTTTTGACAGTGGCAAAATAATTATTATTTGAGTAAAAACTGAACATCTTGAATGTCTCCTAAACTCCCCCTAAAACTCCCCCTGAATGAATAAGCTTATGAGTATAATGGGCATCCATTACAAACAAATCAATTTTTTAATTTTAGTTTTTATTATAAACAAAATTACCCACAAAATTTTTTATTATAAACAAATTTACCCACAAAATTGAGAAAACCAACAAAAACATGAGAATGGAGAATGAAAAATGAGAAAACATAGAACAAGAAAACACAATCAAAATGCACAAGATACGAACAAAAACATCAAATATCAAACAATATTTCTCCCTCTTTTTCACAACAGTAAAAAGAAAAGAATAAATAAACGACAAAAATGTAAGATGTCATATGATAAGACTTTGATAGTTGATCTTTAAAGTGATGGAATTTAAAGTTGCGATAACAAGATTAATGTTCATTAGAGAAAAATAAAGTTTGATATCATTTAAACTAAAATATAACATAGAAAAGAAAAAAATATATCAAGGTCATGAAGCATGCTAGACCATGAGATAAGAAGAATTATTGCAAAAGTGATGAAATGAAATTTAATTTGTCAAATTTCAATATAAAATATAATTAAACATTAGATTGATGTGAAATTGAAGATTGAAAGATAAATGAAAGAATAATATACTTGTGGCGCTTTATGCATCTTTTCAATATTTGTGGTACATTTTCTGCATCTTTTTAATATTTGTGGCACATTTTGTGCATCTTTTTTATATTTGGGCTAATTTTGTGCCTCTTTTCAATTTGTCAACCATTGCACATTCTTTTGATTTTTGTACATTTACACTTTTCTAATATTTATGTTGATCCTACCAAAATAGATAATCTAAAAGCTCAAATTTTTCTAATTACAAAGATAATTATATTGAAAAGAGAAATAATAATAATAAGGCATCAGGATTGCAATAACAATATTTAATTTTGTATGCCTAATAAGAACATGAGATTGATAGCTTTAACTTGATCGAGTTATAAGCTAACTTAATTTTTTTTTTTTAATTAGATTTTCTAATTAATTTAATTTTGGTATTACTTTTCAAATTATACCACTTTGTAAATCAATCAAGTCAGGATTATTATATAGGCAAACAAAACATTTCAACCAAAGAACTAAAATAAAATAAACTAAAATAAAAATAAGACATGTTTTATTGATATCAAAAAAGATAATACATGATGCTCGAATGATATCAGTATAAAAAAAAGAAAAAAATAACAAACACCAATCACATCATCAAAGAAATTACAATAATAACCACATCACATCATCAGGAGTTGGCAGAAAAATCTCAAAAGAAGTATATCCATCATTCTGAAGGGTCTTGGTCAAGAGGGGGAGGAGGGTTGAAGAAATTAAAATAGCTACTCATCATAGCTATATTCATGTTAACCGAGTTAAATTGACCTCTACTCCAACCCATATCCTACTGATATTGGAAATCCATCCGGTGAAGATGAGCTTTAATTTGATTAATGTGTTGATCAAAATTATCATCAAAACAATCAAAATGATGAACCATCTCGTAAAATTCTAGTCCACCAGTAGACACAGGTGCAGGTGGTCTCCTCTCTTCCTCAGAGTCCCCACTTTTAAATGAGCATCTTTAGCAAAGATTGCTTGAAATGAACCATTATTATAGAAAATAGGCTCTTCTAGGTGTGGAATAGGATGTAATTGATCATACTTCTTTTCACGAATGTATTTCACAAGATGTCCTAAGGCTATATTCATTTTTCTCTTATGGGAGACATGAACAATCTCAGCAAGTTCTTATATGTAATCAAGGATAAGTTTGGCTTCGTCTATTGGTTGGCTAGTCATAATCATGTAAGATACAATGGAAAGAAGATGAGTAATGTTTATTCGATCACCAGCTTTAGGAATGATAGAAGTCCAAAGTACATGTTGGATGATACGGGCATTTTAGTTAATAGTGGACACCTTAGGAAAATGACAAACCTGTCTAATCCCTTAAATAACTTGGTTTATCTCAGTCCAGTCGTAGTTAGAGGCAGAGGTCTAGGTATGGGCTCTAATCCCTTGAGTCCTTAAATTTAAGAAGATCCCCAAGTCGTCAGTTATTTCTATCCTCTTCTTAAAAACATAGGAATTTATCCTACTCTGATTAGTATTGAAAGTCATGTTTGCATGGAAATAATAAAATGTTTCCTTGTCGTAGGGATAAAGTAAGGCTAGGATAAAAGAAAATTTGGTTGAAATGAAAAATTGCATTACTTGGAAGTTCATGTTCTCCTGAAGAAGAACTCTAGAAGGGGTGATATTAGCGAAAATGGACCTAGGAAAAGAATCTTAGCATGTTTTGGATAGGAAATTTTCTTCAAAATTTCTAGAGGCAGGTCCCCTAGTAAGTTCCCTAGCCACCCTATTTCTTTTGCTAGAGCTTGCCATTTGAAAGTTTTGAAAAGATGAGAGGGTTTAAAAAGCTTTTAAAGTATATGAAATTAGTGTTCTAAAGCCTTCTATTTAAAGAAAAATGACCATTCATATAGATAAAATTTGATTCGTCCCGTATGATTCTTCAGTTTGTATGAACAAAATAAAATTTCATATGTATGAATGAATGTGATAAGAATGAAATGACTTTTCATAATAATAAGGTTACGAGGCATCCTTTTGTATAGAATTTTTTACCAAATAATCATACAGACAAACAAGTGTTCATCCAGGATGGTAGTTTATTTAAGATAATTTTTATGATAGTTTGAAATGTCCCCTACTCAGAATGCCACATGTTTGTAGGTACGAACTTTAGATTCGTACGTATGATAAAAAATAATAACTACTTCTATCCGTATAACAATCCACATGCTTACATATAAATGAATACACTTTGTCCAGATTGTCTGTAAATCGTACAGATGAACTGTAATAAAAAACTAAAAAACTATATGCGTTCTGTTCTATCCAATGATTGATAGGCTACAGGATTCATCCTCTATGAAATGAATTTCATACGGTACGAATAGAACACAGAAAATTTTAAGCGATCAATCAAAATCATGAAATCTGATGTGAAAAACATTTCAAAATTATACAACACACAAAAAACATTCAAACAAACACAAAAATGTACATAAAACTCAAAATAGAAAAATACACACACAAAATCACATATCAAGGTTCCAAAATTTTTATTTCAGCAATCAGATCAATGACACCTTGCCTTGTTCTTAATGTACTAAAAGTATCAAAGGATAGTGGTTTTATAAAAATGACTACAAGTTTATTTTCCGTTGAAACATGATTAAGTTCAATTTCTCCTTTGAATACATGATCCCTTATGAAATAATGCATTATGTCAATATGTTTTGTTCTTGAATGTTGAATAGGATTTTTTGAAATGAAAATGGTACTTGCATTATTGCAATAAGTAGGAATTGTGGCTATTATTAATTTTAAATCAATTAACTATTGTTTTAACCAAAGTACTTGTGTCACACAACTTCCAAAGGAAAGGTATTCAGCTTCAGCAGTAGATAGGGCTACAAAATTCTGTTTTATACTGGACCAAGAGAATTAAGAATTTCCAATAAATTGACATGTTCTAGAAGTACTCTTTCTATCAACCCTACAACCTACAAAGTCTTAATTTGAATATCCAATTATTTTAAATGAAGAACTAAACATAGGATACTAAATCTTTAAGTTCTAAGTTCCCAAGAGATATCTCAAAATCCTTTTCCCTGCTATCAAATGTGGTTCTTTTGGATCCGATTGAAATCTAGCACGCAAATAAATTCTAAACATAATATCAATTCTACTAGCAGCTAAGTAAAGCAAAGATACAATAATTTCTCTAAATTTCTTTTAATCAACAAATTTTCCCTTTGGGTCCTTATCCAACTAAATTGAGGATCTCATAGGTGTCTTCAATTACTCCATTCAAAAAGGCACTTTTAACATCCATTTGATACAATTTAAATCCTCTAAAATAGGTAAAGGCTAACAAAACCCTAATTACATCAGGTCTAGTTATAGGGGCAAAAGTCTCCTCAAAATCAATCCCTTCAATCTGATTATACCACTTAGCCACCAATCTAGCCTTATTTCTAATGATTACTCATGAGTCATTCATTTTGTTCTTGTATATCCACTTAGTCTCTATTACTCTTTGATCATTTGGCCTTGTAATTAATTCTCAAACTTCATTTCTTACAGATTAATTTAATTCTTCTTGCATTACCAAAATTCAAAATACATCTGAAAGTGCTTGATCAATATTTATGGGTTCTATCATAGAAATAAAGGCTGAATGATTGACTTCTTTGTTCAGTCAACGACTACTCCTAATACCCTCACTGGATTCACTAATAATCAATTCCTTTGGCTGGTTTTTGGAAAACCTTAATTCTCTAGGCAACGAGTTTTCAATCTCTAAATTTTTATCCAAATTTATTTTATCAATTTTTTGGGAGTCAATTTCTATCTCATCCTCTTTAATAATCAGCTCTTATAAAATTCCATATTCATCAAATACAATATGTGTGGTCTCCTCTACTAACAAAGTTCTTTTATTGAATACCCTATAAGATTTTTCAACACTAGAGTATCTAAGAAAAATTCCTTCATCTGATTTTGGATCAAATTTTTCTAAGGCATATTTTCCATTATTATGTATGAACACCTTGCATCCAAAAACATGCAAATATGACAGATTAGGTGTTCTCGCTTTAAGTAACTCATAGGGTGTTTTATTTAAATTTGATCTAATGCTCACCCTATTCAGAACATAACATGTCGTGCTAACCACATCAGCCCAAAAATATTTAAGAAGTGAATATTCTGCCAACATAGCTCGAGCAGCTTCTATTAATGTTCTATTCTTCTTTTTGACTACCCCATTCTACTGAGGGGTTCTAGGAGCAAAAAAATTATGATTAATCCCTTTTTCCTTACAAAAATCTTCAAATTTCTCATTTTTAAATTCTCCACCATGATCACTTTGAATCATCAAAATCTTATATCCTAGTTTTCTCTGAATCCAAGTCAAAAAATCTCTAAACTCATTAAATGATTTATTCTTATGATATAAAATTTAACCCATGTGAATATTGAAAAATCATTTATAATCACAAATTCGTATACCTTTCCTCCTAGACTCATAGTTCCACTGGTCCAAAAAGATCTATATGCAAAATCTCTAATGGTTTACTAGACTCATAGTTCCTCCTAGACTCATAGTTATAAGATCCTTGTTAGACTAAAAAGAGGATTTCACCTATTTTCCTAATTAACATGCATCACAAAGGTGATCCCTAATGAAGTCTAGTTCTGGTATACCTCTCACTAGGTTCTTCTAAGTAATCCTTCTAAGATTTTTCATACTAGAGTGACAAAGCCTCCTATGTCATAGCTATGACTCATGAGATATAAATTTTAAACAAAAAATAGTAGGAGTTTTGATACAATTCAAATATTAGATATAAACAATGTTTACTCATATACCATGCAAAACATCATTACCATTTAGGCTTAATAAATAGCTAGTGGGGAAAACTTAACACAATATTCTTTATCACATAGCTGACTAATACTCAATAGATTAAATTTTAAGCCTTCAACTAAAAGTGCATTTTCAATAAAAAAAGTTTTTCAAATTTCTTATCATACCTGATTTAACCACCTTCATTGTGTGTTATCTCCAAGTGTAACTCTGCCTCCATTCGTGGCTTCCAGTGATATAATTTGATTAGTATCTCCAATCATAAGCTTTGAGCATCCACTGTATAGGTACCATATGCTCTCACGAGGCCTTGTGCGAGAGCGTGCCTACAAAATCATCAAACTTTAGACCTAGGATCCTAAACAAGTTTGGGTTCACCTCTTGGCATCTTATTAGTAGATGCATATATGATATATCTAAGGTTATGCATCTTAGGCTTTCACACCAAATGACTTTTTCTATCCAAAGTACAGGTGTGAGCTATATTTCCAATCAATCCATATTTATAGCATTTAACTCCAAGAAATGGATTTCTCAATATTCTATAACTACTTTGTCTCTTGCTGAGTTGTAAAAATTTAAGATATAAAATAGGATTTATAAAATTTTTAAGTCTTCGGGGTATCCAATTTTTCTCGAGGGCTTCCACTTTCAATTATAAAAATATGTTCATATCATCTAACACATTATTACTATATTTCAACCTATATTTTTCACTCACTGATTCATCCTTGAATTCTTTCAAATCTTTTTCTAATTCAGCATAGGAAGATTTTAAATTTTTATTACACTTTCAATTTTAAAAATATGTTCATATCATCTAATGCATAGTTGATGTTTTCTAAAGATTCACATGGGTTAAATTCTTATTTCATAAGAGTGAACCATTTGAGGAGTTTAAAGATTTTTTGACTTGGATTCAGAGGAAACTAGGGTGTGAAATTTTAACAATTCAAAGTGATCACATAGGAGAATTTAAAAATAGAAAATTTGAGTATTTTTGTAATGAAAAAGGAGTTGATCATAATTTTTCTGCACCTAGGACCGCTCAGCAGATTGGGGTAGTCAAAAGAAAGAATAGAACATTAATTGAAGCCATTTGAGCCATATTTATTGAATATTCACTTCCTAAATATTTTTGGATTGAAGCGGTATGTACTGCATATTATGTTTTGAATTGGGTGAACATTATATAAAAATAAAATAAAACAATATATAAAATTCTTAAGGGGACACCACCTAACATGTCATATTTGCATATTTTTATATTTAAAGTGTTTATACATAATAAAGGAAAATCTTCCTTAGGAAAATATTATCTAAAATCAAATGAAGGAATTTTTCTTTAATACTCTAAGGCTAGAAAATCATTTAGAGTATTTAACAAAAGATTTTTGTTAGTTGAGGATACCACACATATTATATTTCATGAATATGGAATTTTGGAATAGACGAATTTAGAAGAGGATTAAATAGAAAATAACTCCCAAAAAATTGAGAAAACTAATTTGGATGAAAATTTTGACATAGAAAATCCTTTGCCTTGAGATTTGAAATTTTTTAAAAACCACCCTAAAGAATTTATTTTAGGTAAACCTAGAGAGGGTGTTAAGACTTGGCATGGACTTAGAAAATAAGTCAATCTTTTTGCCTTTATTTTAATAATAGAAGCCATAAATGTAAATCAAGCACTTTCAAATGAATTTTGGATTTTGGCAATACAAGAAGAATTAAATTATTTTGTGAGGAATGATGTTTAAGAATTTATTACAATGCCAAAGGATCAAAGTATAGTTGGAAGTAATAGGGTATTTAAAAATAAAATGAATGACTCAGGAGTTGTTGTTAAAAATAAGGTATGATTGGTGGCTAAGGGGTATAATCAAATTGAAGGGATTGATTTTGAGGAGACTTTTTCCCCAGTAATGAGACTAGAAATAATTAAAATTTTATTAGACATTGCCTATTTCAGAGGATTTAAATTGTATCAAAAGGATGTTGAATGTACTTTTTTAAATGGGGTGATACAAGAGGATGCTTATGTTAAACAACCTCTAGGTTTTGAAAATTTAAAATACCCAAATCAACTTTTTAAATTTAATAAAGCATTATATGGATTGAAATAGACATCTATGGCCTGATATGAGAGGTTGAGCACTTTTCTACTAGAGAGGTCTTTTAAAAAAAGGAAGTATGGACACCACTCTCTTTTGAAAGAAATTGGGAGACGATATACTCATTATACAAATTTATGTTGATGATATCATTTTTAGATCTACAAATAAAAATATTTGTGATAATTTTTTGAAAATAATGAGTAATGAATTTGAAATGAGTCTAATGAGAGAACTTAATTACTTTTTAGGTTTTAGCATTAAGAAAATTGAGGAGGGAATATTTCTAAGTTAGTCAAAGTATGTTAAGGACATCCTCAAGAAATATGAAATAGATAATGCTAATGAAAGTTTGTTAAGGATGTTAAGCCCTTATGAACTAGTTTGAAGGCTAACAAAGAGGGAGAGTGAATTGTTATTTAAATCTTCTTTAAATAAAAGAAAAATCTTTTTATATCCTGCTGCAAAAATGAATTGAATCAATAATAAAAAGATCAATCAAAGATTTCTCTCAAGCAGTTAATCATTATAAAAATAAAAGTGCGAAAATAATAAAGGAAAAAAACATAACAGATTTGTAGTGGTTCGATCAAACCTTGACCTATGTGCACTCCTTGGAGGTACCCTCCGAGTATTGTAATAAACTCAATGTCTCTACTTTAGCAGCTAAGCGGAGAAACCCTTACAAAATTACTTCCACCTTTCCTGGTGCGGAGGGCTAGATGGGTCCTTTGACACCAAATAGATCTTCTTCTTCCTAAAACATCTCTCAAAATGACCCTTAAATTTAATGATACTAAGGTGCGAGCTTGCCAAAGCAACCATGTGAAACCCCCTCCACACTCCCTTAAAACCCCCTCCAAGGATATTCTCCCTTTCTTAAACTCCACCATTTCCTCTCTCCCTTTCAAGTTCTCTCTACAAGATTCCTTCTGAAGAAAAAAGCTATAATGGCTGCAAAAGACACTTATTAAGTACCTTGATAAAGCTTAAATAGAGGGCTTTGAAAAATCCTAAAATTTATTCTTAGCGGCAAAAATCATCCAGGACAAGCGCAGGATGGTCTTGTACAATGTGCTTAAAAAGAGGCTCCAAAAGACCTGAAAAACTCAATTCTAGTGCCGAATATCATCCTGGAAGATCGCAGGATGGTCCAGTACGATGTACAAAATTTGACTTGATAGTCCTAGATGATATCTACATAGTCTTGGACAATTAGTAAAAATTTGTACAGTTCATCAAAGATGATATTATGAATCATCCATATCATCCTGGATGATTAGAAGAAAAATTATGGTATTTCATCTTTGACAATTTAGGAAAATCAAATATGTTGGTAAATATAGTCCGGTACAATATACAAATCATCCAGGATGATCTGATTGGAAAATTTAACCATAATTAATCTTTTAATCATATTATCAATTTTGACATGATTTATATTGATGGTTCAGGATTATATAGATCGTTCAGGATGATTAGAATAAAAATTGAATCATAAAACCTCGCCTAAACTATCATTGGAAATTTTCCAAGATCATAAAGGATCGTCTTAGATGATTCAAAATCTTTTTGTACAATTAGTTCAATGAGGATCATCCTGGATGATATAAATCGTCCAATATGATTAGTTCAAAACTTGAACTTTTGGTATTGACATATTCTCACTCCCCTTAAGTATGTGTGTGGATGTTCACCAAGCAAGTATACACCCTTACAGGACCTTACTCAAGAAATTAAAAATACATCAATAAATATTACAAAAATTATTGCAACATAATCTATTATATCCAATCTCGAGCCTTAAATCTTTATTGGATGGTACATGGTATTCTAGAAAAGTTAGTATACATACAAACAAACATATATTACAAATATAGGTACATAAAAGAAAGTGAGCCACAATATTTGATATCATCAAAAATATAAATTCCTAAGCTCAAATTACAATAGCTAAACCAGTTAGTACACCTATGAGTTCCTCAGTTCAATTGGATAAGGACCCCAAGGGAAAATCTATTGATTAAAAGAAATATAGAAGAATTTTTTGTTCTTTCCTTTATTTGAAAGTTAGCTGACCCGATATTATGTTCAGTGCTTATTTGTGTGCTAGATTTTGATCTAATCCAAAATAATCACAATTGATAATAGTAAAAGGGATTCTGAGTTATCTCTTGGGAACATAAAACTTAGGGATTTTGTATCGTATGTATTGCTCTTCATTTGAAATAATTGGATATTCAAATTCAGACTTTGTAGGTTGTAGGGTTGATTGACAAGTATATAAAGAACTTGTCAATTTATAGAAATTTCTTTAATTTCTTAGTCCAGTAGAAAATAGAATTCTTTATCCCGATCTACTGCTAAAGCTGAATACATTATTTTAGGAAGTTGTGTGGCACAAGTTTTTGTGTTCAAACAACAGTTGATTTGGGAGACGTGAGAGAGGAAGAAAGAGAAGATCCACAAATGAAGGAAGGATTTGGGAGAGCAAATTGAAGATTTTGGGATATAGTTTTGGAGATGGAAGAAGGTGGCCGGTCAACTTCGGATGACCGGAACACCAAATCCTTTTTATCTACCACGAATCCGATCATGTTGGATTCAAAAGGTAGATTCTCTTTTAAACGCATCTCTCCTCACAATTTTCATCCTTTACAATCTCCTCTTGTGATCAAAGAGGGTGGATTATTGGCTAAATATATGCCTTTGATGGATTTAAACAAAGGAAAAGAGGTAATGTTGGCTTCTAACAAATTACCTAAATCTCATTTTCCAATTTCTTCATATGGAGCTAATGATAAGGAAGCTTCTTATTCATGGAGTAGCTTTGCTGAATTTTTGAGAAATGATAAGGATTTTGTCAACAATCCTACATTTTCTTCAAAATTGGATAATTCAAATGTGTGGATTAAAAAACCACACATCAAAATTACTTGGAATGAAAATCTAGAGGAGGTGGAAGATCCTAATGTTGTTCATTTGAATATGGAGAATGAAAAGGCCAATATTGAAGTTTTGAAGAAATCATTGGTGGTTAAAATTCTTGCAAAGAATGTCCCGTTCTCAAAATTTTCCATTGAGTTAAGGAAGCAATGGAGGAAATATGGAGATTTCTATTTAACCTTGCTTGGCCTAGATTGGCTTCTTTATTCCTTTCAATCGCTTGAAGCCATGGAGGAAGTACTCAATGGAGGACCTTGGTTTGTAGGGGAATTTGTAATTGGTTTAGACATTTGGTCGCCTAACATCTCTCCTAATTCATTGTTTGGAGTTTCGGCTCCAATCTGGGTACGGCTCCCTCACCTACCCCTACACTGTTGGGATGAGTCCAATATCACTAGAATTATTTCTAGAATTGGGACTCCATTACTATTAGATGGAAATATGTTTAGATGGGGAAGAAGAGAATTTGCAACAGCTTGTATTAGAGTTAAACTGAACTCTAAACTTCCTTTTGGTGTTTGGGCTGAAGGATTACATGGTAGATTTTTTTAAAAATTTGAATTTAAAAATCTTTCTTCACTTTGTTTTAAAAGTGGGAGAATAGGGCATATTGAATCAATTTGTCCTATTATTGAAGAAATCCCTTCCATCCCAAATTATAACAATATTCCTTATGGACCTTGGATGCAAGTGAAATTTAAAAGCAAGAAGAATTCTATGAGGGAGTACTTTAAATCCAAAAGTTCTTTAACTCTGGGTAAATCTAGATCTATTTACAACAAAAAACCAGCTGAATGTTCTCAATCATTGGTAGATGGAAATGATCAAAATCAGATGGTACATCAAATTGAAGATGCTGGATTCAATTGTCCAAACGAAGAAACGGCTAATCTCAAGGAAGGAGATGAAGTGGAGGTTAATCAGAATTTGAAAATCAAAACAACTCAGCTTGATTCTCGGAATTTTGATTTTGAGAAAAACTATTTTAATGATTTAGCTGAAATGGAGAAAACTTGTTTGATGGAAGATAATTCAAAAATTCAAAATTTAGATTTTGAAATCCCTCAAAGCAAGGAGGCTGAAATAGAGGAGCCGCAGCCGGTTCTTCCAAATACAGCTGGACAAAAGGTTGTTACACAAACAAACTCTCCTAAGATAACTGAGAAAATGAAGGTCCAGCCGGAATTACTCAATTCGGTTGCTGAAGATTTCAGTTTTCAAAAACCTTCAACGTCGGAGGAAATTAAGGAGAAGGTTGGAGAGGAGCAGGATGCAGGTTTGATTCATGATTTAATTCATAAATTAAAACCTTCAATTGATTGGGCTGATATAGTGGAAATGGAAGATAATAACCTTACTCATAAATTGGAGGATGAAAGTAAGGTAGTTTAAATTTCAGCTAAAAATACAAAATTTGAACAATCTACATCTTTGGTGGTTAATAATAGTCTAAAGGGTATTCATACTCTTTCGACTAACCATGATTCTTCTTCTCCTTTATCTTCTATTAGTTTAAATTATAAAAATAATAAAGTTAATTTTTAATAAGTCCTTTTTTCTTATTGAAAAAGGGACCTTTTGCTTATTTACATAGGTTGTTTTAGGTTATTTTCTTTTAATGCAATTTATGCATTCTCTCAAAAAAAAAAAAAAAAAAAAAAAAAAAAAACAACAATTGAGTCATTTAGGATTTACCATAGGCACAATTCTAATTTATTGTGATAACACTAGTGCGATTTGCAATTCAAAAAAAATATATTCAACATTATAGAACCAAAGATTTAGACATAAGACATCATTTCATTATGAATCATGTATCCAAAGGAGAAATTGAATTGAACCATGTTTCTACTGAAAATCAACTTGCAGACATTGTTATAAAACCACTAGCTTTTGATACTTTTAGCACATTTAGAACAAGGCTAGGTGTGGTCAATCTTAATGCTTAAAGAAAATTCTCTACAAACTTGATAGGTTTCAATGTGTTTTCGTTTTTTGGTTTTCAATGATTTTTATTTGTGTTTGTGTTTTAAGATTTTAGTTTTGTTTTATGTTTTGTGTGATTTTGACATGTTATGACATATCAAAATTTCTATTTCTAAATGTTCATACTAGATTTTCTAAGTGTTTTATTCGTATTGTACGAAATTATTTTCATCCCATACGAATTCCATAGCATGTTAAATATTGTTTTGGACTAAATATATAAAGTTTTCATTTTCTAATACGTATCGTACTGTATGATATTTATATAATCCTGGATAATTTTATTCATTCATCTGTATGCATGTAGATGGTTATCCGGGTAGAATTAGTTATTATAACTTATCCTATGTATAAAACTATATTTTGTACATACAAACCATGTGTCATTCAATGTGGGGGATGAACCTAACCGTCATTAAAATTTATATTAAATAACCGATCATCCCGTATGATCACCTTTTCGTCTGTACAATTGTTCGGTCAAAAGGCCTATATGAAAGGATGCTTTGTAACTTGTGTGATTATGAAAAGTCGTTTCATTTTGAATGTGTTTGTTCATACATAGGAAACTATTTTTGTCATGTACAAAATACTTATCGTACTGTACGAATTAATTTTTGTAATTACGAAGGGTTATTTTTCTTTAAATAGGAGGGCTTTAGAATCAATTTTTCATTCAGTTCGTAGCCTCTTTCAATCCTTCTCCTCTTAGAAATGGCCAGTTCTAGCAAGCGCGATAAATTCTCTAAGGGTTCATCTTCCAGGAGTGGAGATGAAAACATTCTATGTAGATCAAATGAGGATTTATTTTATAGGTTTGTCGTGGCAAAAGTCACTCCGTCTAGACTCTTAATTAAAGAAGATATCCACTTTGAAGTCAAGCCCCATTTTTCTTCAACTCAATTCACCTTTATTTTAACTTTGATCCATTCCTATCATAAAAAGACCTTTCACTACTTCTTGGCGAACATGAGCTTTAGAGGATGAAAGTAGGATAATATATTTTGTCTAAAAGAAATGAATAGAAATCACTAAGGAAGATCTAGGAACTTTTCAGCAATTAAGGACTCAAGGAATTAAACCACACACTATAACATCCAAATCTGACTTTGATTAGTCAAAACTAAAAAAAACTCTTAGAGGTGTTGCTCAAGTTAGTCACTTGGCTAGGGTTTATACCTTAAATCAAAATGTTAGGGTCATCCAGCATGTCCTTAGAACATCTATCTTACCTAAGGTTGTTAATCGTATAAACATTACTCCCCTTCTGTCCACAGTTACCTATGTGATCATGACTAGACAACCAATTGATGAAGCCCAACTTATTCTAGATTACATTCATAATCTTTCAGGAATTGGTTTTATTTCTCATAGGAGGAAGAAAATATTGCTCTAGGATATTTAGTGACCTATACCTTAGAAAAGAAGTACAACCTTTTTTATCCTGATATTCCCATTGTGGTGCCAATATACTTTATTGATCCCTCTTTTCGAGCACTTTTGGAAGAATGATAATTCTATTGAAGATACTGAGGAAGAAGGGGGAGCAGCTGCTCATGTACTTCTTTTGTGTTGTTTTTGGCTATCCTCTCCAGATGTGATTATCTTAGTAATTTTTTCAATGCTTTATGTACCTATCTTTCCTTAGATTTTATGTTGATATTATTGATGTTAAGTTGTCTTAATTACGATGAATTGATATCAAAATCATTTCAATGTATTTGATCTTTAAATTTATATCAATAAATAATGTCTTGTTTTGTTTAGTTGCTTTTATTCTTTGTTTCAAATATAAGTTTGCCTATATCATATTCCTGTCTTAATTGATCTAAAAAGTATTATACATTAAACTACAATACAAAAATTAATTTCATTATAAAATCTAATTTTTCAAACGTTTTCAGTTAATTTATAACTCGATCAAGTCAAGGATATCAATCTCATGTTCTTTTTAGGCAAACAAAATTTAAATATTATGTTGCAATTTTGATGTCTTGTTATTTTTTATTTCTCTTTTAAATATAATTTGTCTTTGTAATTAGAGAAATTTGATTTCTTTAGATTATTGATTTTGTAAAGATCAATTGAATAAAGGGAATAAAAAAGAAATGTACTATGTGTAAGAAAATCTAAAGAATGCCCAATAGTTCATAAATTGAAAAGAGGCACAAAAGTTGCCCAAAATAAAGAAAAATAATGCACAAAGTGTGCCATAAATATTTTAAAAAGATTCATAATGTCACCAATTGATTTTGTTCTTTCAACTATCATTTAATTTTCAAATTCAAATCAATTTAATGCTTAATTATAATTTGTACTGAAATTTAAAATTAATTAATCTTCATTTCGCCACCTTCGTAATAATTCTCCTTATCTAATTATCTATAATGACTCATGACCTTGATCAATTTTTCTTATCTAAGTTATGTTTTAATTTAAAGGCTTTTGAGTCTTTATTTATCATCTAATGATAATTCAAATTTTATTGTAATTATACTTCAATCTCTTTCAAGATCAATTACTAAGGGTTCTCATATGACTTCTTCCATTTCAATATTTTTTTTTGAAATTTTGCCAGGGATGTTAAGCCCTTATAAAATAGTCTAAAGGCTAACTAAGAGAGGGGGGGGAATTGATATTTAAAAATTTCTCCAAAAAAAATCACAAACAGTACCAAACAATCACCACATAAATTAAGGTGCATAAATTAAATGCGAAAGTACAATAAGAAAGAACAAACTTGCTACTATAGTGGTTCTCAACTTGACCTACATCCACTCCCCAGAGCCTCTCCTCCGGGTATTGCACTAAACTCAGTATCACTACATTTTGCCCACAGCAAGGAGGAGAAGCCCGTATAAAAGCTCTTTTCAACCGACCCTGCTGAGGCAGAGAACCCAACTCCTTTTGCTTACTCCTAAAAAAGGTTGAGAACCTAACTCTTTTTTCTTCCTCTTGAAGCAGAACATGAATCCAACTCCTTTATCTTCCTCCTGAAGTAGGAAGAGAACCTCGATCAGTTATTGAAGAACTCTCTAGAAACCATAAGGAACTATGGACGATGACCATAAAAGAAAATGCGAATCATTGCTTGGAGCAACCTTTATGAAACCCCTCATAAACTGGCCCTCACAAGATTCTCTCTCTCTCTCTCCCTTGATCTCCCTCTCCTTTTGGCTCTCTTAGGTGAGGACAGCAACAAAAAATCTTTTTTTTTTGAAAAAATAAGAGTTCTTTTAAACAAGAGCTCCAAATTAGCCCTAATTAGCAACTAATCATCATATATCATCCAAGATGATAGTTTAACCTCCTGTACGATTAGATCAACTCATTAAATATCGACCAGACCATTACCTTGGATGGATGCCTGGACAAAGGGAAATAACTATATCATCCGGGCTGATTAGTACAAAATGATAATTATCATCCAGAATATCGCCTTGAATGGATGTTTGGATTATGAAAAAATAACTTGATCGTCCAGGCCGGTCTCACAATCATCCCGAATGATTAGTTCAATTTAGTTCATATCACCCAGAGCATTGTCCTGAATGGAGCTAAGCTGATTATTAATTATCTATAAAGAACTAAGGTTTGTGAATTGATCTTCCCCGATAATCCTATAATCTTCCAGACCGATATGATCGAGCAATCAAACCTTAATTGCTTTCCTTAATTACCATATTAATTTAGGCATAATTTCACTGCATTTTCCAGGATGATATTCTGGACGATATCTGAAAATAAAGATGCCTAAATAGATCTAGTGGCTGATTCTTTCTTATTTGAGCCAATCATCCCAATTGATGCTAAAATCATCTAGGATGATGCACTTAATTAATGTTTCCTTAATCAGGATGCCCTAATTAAGATTTCTATTTTTAACTAATCGTCTAGCATGATTTTGGGATTATCTTAGATGATGTGATCAATATATAAAGTAATAATCAAACAGATAGAAATTTTTCCCCCAAGTGTGTGTGTGTGTGTGCAAGGTTATTTAGCATTAGGACCAATAATGTTACAATGGACTCAATAACGGGTAAAAGACACTTCAAGTACATTACAAATTGAATTAACCCTAATCTACCAAATCTAGAATTGGTTTAATTTGCAATTTGATCTTGTGGACCTAAAACGTTGGTAGCCAAGGTTGTCAAAGAAAAATAGAAATGTTTGCTACCCTCAAAATTATATTCCCTAAAATTTGATTCGCAACATTGTTCCCTTCTTATTGTTGTCAAAGGGGAGTAATATTGTTTTGTGTTTGATGTGTCTTTGATGTTTTTTTATGTTTTTGTGTGATTGATGTGTTTTTATGTTTTGGTATTTGGCATTTAGAGTTTTTAGGGTTTTTTATTTTTTTGTTGTTTTGATGTTTTCGTGTTTGGCATTTTGAGTTTTTAGGGTTTTTGTGTTTTTGTCATTTTATTTGTGTTTTTCTTATTTGTGAAAAATAATAGAAAATGTGTCTTCACTAAAGAATTCCCTTATATTCAAATGTTTATTCTTTAAGGGGTAGCTAAGGAGAAATTTAGGGTAGTCAATTTTAGTCAAGCAATAATTTTTTTGCCATGATAAAAAAGGTGGAGAATATTGAGATAGTTACAACTTAGTTATTATTTTTTTAAGGAAAAATGAAAAAAAAAACCTATGAGCCCAAGTTCCCTACTACTCAGAAATATAAAACAACCTAAGTACAATCTACGGTGCACAAGCAAGGGCACCCAAACGAGGAGAGCAATAAAGAATTAATGTTCAGCATGAGCTCCCTATTAAAAAAAATTAGAATCTCACATACCTCCACAAAATGAAACCTACAAAAGAGACAGCAAAACTCAAGATCTATCCAAAAAATTAATAATCCTAAGAAAAGTAAATATAACCACCAGTATATATACTAACCAAAGGACTGCCAAAAAATAGGAACCACCAAAGTCCTCCCAGAATAACAGGCCATAGTACAAAAAACCAAATGGAAACAAACAATGCCAACACAAAAGAAAATAGAATAACCCAACAACATAGAGACAACCCAATAGATAGTATCCGGGAAGAAACAGCTCCCGAGCAAAGCAACAACAGTAAAACAAAGCCAAAAACACCAGCACAGAAGAAACAAAGGAGGTGGAGGACCAAACATCAATCCACAAGCAAGAGGAGAAGCAGCACAGGCAATCAGGGGATGGGCATATAAATCTTAGGTTATAGAGAATATCATAAGAATCACAAGTGGAACCTTATGCCGCTCCATCCCACCAAAGAGCCCCAGCCAGCACCACCTCCCCCCAAAACCCCTTACAATACCAAACTGAAACTTGTCAAGGAACCACCACCAAAAAGCCAGCACCAACTCCAACCCATAGAAAACAACAACACAACCAGCAAAGATAATACATCAAAATAAGCCCAGATGACCAGCAACCAGCCTGAAAAGGGACAACAGCCTCATCCAAAACACCACCAACCCAATAACCCCACAACTAGAAAACCTCAGCACAATCCCATTAATCCCACAAACCAAATGGCCAAACAACAACCCCATCCATAAAACCAACATCCCAAAGGCCCAATAACCAGCAAAAACCAGCACAACATAATTCTGAGGAAGGAGAGTAACAAAAAGGTTATGCTTCAAATATGAAATATAATCATTACTTAGCCCATAACACCTAGCATGGCCCCAACACAAGCACTCCCAACCATAAAAAATAAGGTAAAAAGTAAGTTAAAAAGGATCGTAGAAAATAAGGGAACGACAGCCAAGGCTGCAGTCAGGATACATAGAAAAACCTGCACCCCAACAAACGGCCAAGCAATAACCTAGAAGGAATAAGAGCACCCATGCCACAGCTTGGTAGACCAAACCAAGGCCCAAGGATACTTAACAGGAAGTAGTAGAACAACAAGCCGGTAAGACATGAACCAACAAAAGGCCACCAAATATAGCACCACCAATAAATAAAGAAGCAAAACAACATAGAGAATAAGACCCAACCCAACAAAGAGGAGAATAAAACCCACGGAAACATAAGGACCAATAAATATATTAAACCAATCAGGGGCCAAGAAGTAAATGAAACATAGGAGCCCCACGACACCCATCCAAAAAAATAGGACAACAACAAAGCAGCAGCAAACATAGCAAGAAGGGAATAGAATAGAAATGAGCCACCATAACCAGAACATATAGTAATAAATTTTTAACATAAGCTAAACAAATTTGGTCGAATCTAAGGAGGCATTTAACATAAAAGGCTACTGAGAAAAAGGTCGCTCAATCATACTATTTAAATCACAACCTAAAGTGGCAGTAAATTGAGCACACGCAATCCCATCCTTCAAAATGACATAAAAAGAGTAGTTCAGAGTATTCAAGGTATCCCTAATGTCCTTTCAAATGTAAAAAAAAAAAATTAGAAGGGAAAATCCTATCCTCCTTATTATTAGTAAAATTGTAATCAAAATAAGAGCCCACCTCCAACACCACATTTTTGATATGAAGGTTAGAATGAATATTTAAGCCGTGAAGCATGGCATAGGAAATAGCATAATTAACTTCACCATTAGCAACAGGCCCAACAAAAACAAATAAGTAGATGCCATTATGATCTCTAATAACACCACTACAGCCAACAATAGTGGCCAAACTAGCACAAGCCACATTTAACTTAAAAGAATTAGTGTTATGATTCACTTAATTAATGCTCCTAGAAACCCTTTGACAAAAATTAACCTCCAAGTTAATGCCAAAGTTGGAGGAGGTAAAAAGGAAATTCTTAACAGAGAGTAAATTAGCAAAGAAAAAGGCAACCAGCTTATCCTTAATTTTCTTGATAATTCATTGATAATTCATATTAACCCCACTGAAACGAGAATCATTTCTTTCCAACTAAAGGAACAAAAGGATAAGTGCAGGAATAACATTTCTAACATGGCCTTTAGCCTTGATAAACCAACAATCAAGCAATTTGTAAATAGAAATCCTAGTAGTAAAGAAATTGAGATGAAAAATATCCTCAAAATAAATCCAAACTTTAGCAATAATGGGACTAGAGAAGAAAACATGATGTATATTATCAACATGGTAAAAACATTGGAACTTAGAGGGAAATATAAAACCTCTACTCTTCATATTCTCATCCTTAGTAATAAATTTTTGTAAAATTCTCCAAATAAAAGTTGAAACTATAGAGGGGAAGCTTATATACTAAATCATTTTAAAAAGCTTAGAAGACACATTTTTATCTCTAAAGGAATGACAAACATCTTTAATACTAAATAAACCATCTTTAATGAAAGTACAAAGTAAAAAAACATCCATGAAAGCAATGTTTAGAGGAATCATTAAAATGAGCTGAATAATAAAGTAAGGGAGAATAGTAGAAAGTTTTCCAAGTCCCAAGCATTATTAAAAAAGAAATAATTAACCTTCACATTATAAATGGAAAAGGAATTCAATAAATTTTAGAAAGAATTTTATAAAAAATAGTACACAAGCTATTAGATCTAAAATCATTCCAAGAATTCACAACACTATTCTTGGGAATAGGCACAATAGCAGTAGAGGAAAGAAACTTCAGAATAGGAATACCATTAAAAAATTTGTGATAGTAAAATTGATATACATATAAATAATATGCCATGCTTTTTGAAAGAACTTAGTAGTAAAACCATCCGGGCCAACAACCGAAACCGCATTCATACCAAAAAGATTATCTTTGACATCCTAAACAAAAGGAGATTTAGACAAGCCACTGTTATCCTGAAGAGAAACAATATTAGGAATAATAGGAGGTTTGGTGATACTAGATGGAGAATAGTTTTTATTAAGATGGTTTTGAAAATGATTAACAACCAAATTAGCAATTTTAGTAATATTATTAGAAAAAGAACCATCCTCACGAGAAATTTTATGGATATAATTAATAACCCTTTTTTTAACCAATGCATGGAAGTATTTGGTATTATTATCACCTTCAGCCAGATGCTTGACAACCACTTTTTGCTTCCAAAAAGTTTCTTCCTGAGACCATTGATGGCTGGCCCAATTTTTAAAACTTAGTTCTTGATTGTTGTTATTCTTAAAGCATGTATGTTTTTGATGATTCAACATATTATTATTTTGATTATTATTTTTCTAACATATTTTGGATGCATTATTTTATTTTTTCATGTCTACTAATATTTTAGGGAAATCATACTACATATTACTAAAGACTTCAAATCAGATATCCCTAATGTCCCTTCAAATGTAAAGTCTATACTTTTCATTTTATTGAGTCTAGAAAATTGTTATTGTAATTGAGTAACTATGGACACACACATCGAGGGAGGGTTTAAAATTTGTAATTTTTTAAAATTCATCATACTTTACGAAGTCATTTTGTATGGGATTATTTGTTCAATCATTTTCCCTGCGAGCAATAAAACAAATATAAAGTAAAATAATTTTCTAAGTACATATCATACTATACAAAATACCATTCCAGAGTATTAATTTAATATTTTTCTATTCATCTCGAATTTTTGTCCAGACAAACTTGAAAATTTTCTTAATGGTTCATACCATACGATGTCCTCATCGTACGTACGCCATCCAGGGTATGAATTGGATGGGTCCCTTTTCATCCCGGTGAACTTGAAAATTTTGTAACCGATTATATGGTATGATGTCGACATCGTATGTACACCATACACGGTACGAAATTGTGGGGTGCCTCTTCGTCTCGATGAAGATGAAAGATTTTTTAATTGTTTGTATTCTTTGAACTAGGTTCATACATGATGTTGATCGTGTATAAAATATTTCATACTGATTCACAATAGGTTTATACTCAATAATTTTTGAACTATTCATATGTATGAATATATGATTGTACTTTATGATCGTTTATGCTCAAAATTGAATATTTCAATTTTTTGGATGATTTTTCATGTCTTTGGTATAAAAGGTACACTAAAACTGACATGATAATGTCTTGTCTTCATGATTTTTCAGGGGAAATTGAAAGAGAGAGTGTTTAAGAGAGATTTCTTGCAAGTGAAGTGTGAAGGGTTCACAAGGTTTCTAAAAGGTACGGATCTCTTTGTGATTTTGGTTATTACCCTTCTTCATGTCTTTCTAATTGCTCGTAAGAAGATCTTTGAAGAAGATTTGGTAATCTACCAACTCATGGATGGTGTGAATAGATAATCGTTCTCTACCGACACTTAGAAAGTGTGAATAGATGACGATTCTCTGTCGATACTTGGAGGGTGTGAATAGACAAAAGTTCTCTGTTGACACATAGAGAGTGTGAAAGGATGATGGTTCTCTACCATACTAGGGATTAGTATAAGAGAGCATTTGTAAAGGCTTCTCCGCCTTACAGTGGGGGTAAAATGAGAGATACTTTGGTAATAGTGCAATACCTTAAGAGGGAGTCTTCAGGGAGTGGATGTAGGTCATGTTTGACCAAACCAATATAAATTTTTATGTCTTTTAAATTTTTGCATTTCATTTTTGGCAAGTTATTTACAGTGGTTGAATTTTTTTTAAATTCTTAATTAACTTGCTACTAAGTATCAAAGGTTTTCAAATTTAAAAATCCAAGAGAAATTTTTTTTTCATTACCAATTCACCCCCCCTCTTGGTTAGTCTTGGGACAACAGCTTAGGTTTAACAACCTAATCAAGATTCAATTGATTTTTGAAATTATATAATTTATGATTCTAATTAATGAATTTTGGATTATTGTAATACTTCTTTTAATTATATATCTTCTAAATGGATACTCTTTTTCTCTTAAGTTGATAGCTAATAGTAGAATCAACTCATTACTCTAAAATCAAGCTATTTTTGTGATGTTGTTTCATATGGCATGATCAAATTTTTTGTTGACAAAAAAAGATATAGTCATTTTGGTAATGATTTGCCCATTGCGGAAGAGGAACTAATGAGGGGATTAGATTGTATGTTATTACATGAATTGACAAATAGAACATATTTATATGTTTAGTTAATATAATAAATTAACAATGATAGATTTCTTATGTACAAAAGTGATAAATTTTATGTATTAATCTTTCATTATATAGTAATGTCTAATTTGGATAAAATGATTTGTTTGTTCAGATACTTTCACTTTTTAATTTTTCCTGATCATTATAACATAAAAAAGTATGGAGATACCTAACAGTCTTTCGACTATTTTCTCTGTTGATTGTGTAAGCACTTACTTATACCTTAATACAAAGAAAAAATATTTGTTCTATTTTTTGAAATATATCTCCCTCATTTATTTTGATTAAAGTTAAAAAATATTTTTTTTTTCACTAAAATAATTAATATTTAGAATTACTAATTGGGATAAAATTAATAATTTTAACTTTTTATCTCTGAAACTATAATTTAAATTTTGATAATATAGTTTTCTTTAATTTAAATTTTTATTCGAGTGCATTTAATGCAAGTGTGATAAAAAAAATTATCCCAAATCTCTGCTTCAATTTGTTATTTAAAATTTTAGCTAAAATATTTTATGTTATAATATAGCATTTGATTTCCATCTATGTGGCAAACTCCATTTTTGTAAACTGCACTAAGTGCCATAAAAATTTCTATTTACACTTAACCTTTTCTCACATAAATAGGCACTTTTGTTTCAAGTTAAATTTCCCTTCTCAAGATTGTGTTGGGAAAATAACCTACACAACATATAAAACAAGAAAGACAAAATGCAACAAATAAAAAGACTCAGGATTTAATGTGGAAAAATATGAAATCAAAAAATGACCAAGAGCTACACAACACTAAGAAATTCAACATAAAAATTAGAAGAATTTTTACACTTCTCATTTTTTCTCACACTCTCCTTGTCTCTCTTTATCCCTTACATTGTTCTCTATACATAATAGATAAAGAGACAAACAAAAAATATTTTCACTTTGTGTACTTAGTGCATATACAATTTATGTAAATTATATTATAGAAAAAAAGGATTCATGTAGATGACTCCACGTAGTGAAATAAAGCTTAATGTTGTTTTTCGATATAAACATCAATTAGAAACTTAATAAATAATTCCATGTTTATCAAAGGTTAATTTATTTTTTACTTTTATATCATTAGAAAAAGCTAGGTGCTTATGGCAATGCTACACTTGCATTAAAAGCATTTGAAACATATTATATATATATATATATAATATATATATATATATATATATAATATATATATATATATATATATATATATATATAATATATATATATATTATATAATATATAATAATATATATAATTATATATATATATATATATATATAATAATTAATTTTATTGACAAGACATTTTTTAATTTTTTCCATTTCACTTGAACTTTAAAAGTTATGAGTTGGTTTATACAATATTTTAGTCTAAAATGTTCAAGATAATAAAATATAAACATCTATGTGTCAATTTATCTTCCAGTAATATCATTTAATAATGAATTTTGCCTTCTTTAATTTTATAATCACATGCTCAATTGCATTTGGCAAATTATCAAATCACTTATCATCTCTATATATATATATATATATATATAATTATGTTGTTTTGTGTGTGTGTGCGCGCATGTGTGTGTGTGTGTGTTTCATAGGTTTCTTAGTAAGATACACAAAATTGATAGAATTTGATGTTTATTTTTTATGTAATTTTATATTTATCTTATTAGTCATTTGATAGTTGGTGGGTTTTCAATAAAGTTATAAAAAAGTTTTTTGGGCATTTATATTATGATTTTATCATGGTTGATATATGAATATGTACTATTTCTAATTCTAGTTAATGAATTTTGAATTCATGTATTATATTTTTATTTTATTTTTGATATCATCTTATTCTAAACCCTTTTTTCATTACCTGATAGCTAATAGTTGAATAAACTCATTACTGTGAAGTTGAGCTATTTGTTTCATGTTGTTGCATAAGAATATGATTGATTTTTGTAGTTAAAATAAAACATTGTACTCATTTTGATGTTGATTTGCCCCTTGCAAAAGAGGAACTAATGACATGATGAGCTTGTATCTAATAACATTAATTGGCAAATGTATCATATCAATTTGTTTTGTTGATATAATAATTTAATAATGACATATCTCTTATATATTTAAGTGATCAATTCTTATGTATTAATCTTTTGTTATAGAGTAATGTGTAATTTGGAGAAAATTTTTTGTTTTTTGAGATACCTCCATTTCTTAATTTTACCTAATCATTATTACATGCAAATTGTGGAGCTACTAAAGTCTCTTTTGTTTGAGTAAGCACTTACTTATACTATAATAGATGGAAGAAATCTATATTCTCTTTTTTGAAATATTTTTCCCTCGTTTCTTATTATCCATGATAAATAATAAATTATTTTTAATTTATATAATTAATAATTAGATTTATTTATAGGGATAAAAATAATAATTTTATCATTTTATTAAAAAAATATAATTTAAATTTTGATAATATAAAATCTTAGATTTTAATTTTTAGACATGTGCATTTAATGCATGTGCAATAGAACTAATTATCCCAAATCTCAGCTACAATTTATTCTTTTACAAAATTATCTGAAATATTTAAGTTACAATATCACATCAGATTTCCATCTATGTGGTAAACTCTAAAACTTAAGAAACTCATGGCCACTCATAAGAGGCTTACAAAGATATTAAAAACCAAAAGAAAAATAAATTATTTATGAAACTGGTAACATTATATAAATTTTTATTTTAGAACATTTGGGAAAATTAGTAAAATGTTCTATAATTTATTCTTGGCTTTGCACATGAAGTTGAGATACATTATTTGAGTGCCATTAATATACAACATATGAAATTAAATGATTTTTTTCATGCCTAAATCCATGAAGGACATTTTACCCTAAATGCTAATGGGTAACTTCAGCATGTGTGTGAGTCACATGTTTCTTGGTATCTTGGTAATGTACCAAAAATTGAAAAAACTTGATGTTTATTTTTTATGTAAATTTATAATTACTGTCTGGGTCTTTCGATGGTTGTTGTGTTTTAATAATGGAAAGAAGAGTTTTATTATGAATTTAAATTATGGTTTTATCGAAGGTGATTTATGAAATTGCCAATTATGAAAGTTTTAAATATACTTTTGACTCTTTTCTTTGTTAATTTTTAAGCACTTAAAATTTTGTATTACCAGGAAGATATATTATCATTTTTTTTCAAAAGACCTTTATTGAGTTCAAATTTTCATTACATTTTGTCTCATAGAATATGCTCATTTCTTTTGTCAAAAATTTCCAAGGCTATCTTGGATGTTTCCTTCCTAGATTAATTTAATTAAAATTCTAATTCATTGAATTGTAGTATTTTAGAATTTAATTTTCCCTGGTCATTCTCCCTTTGTTAAATAATGCATTATATTATGTCTTTTTCTATAATCATTAAAATTTTAACTTAGCTATTCTTTTTAGTGCAAATTCGCTACTTTATAAGTTTTCGACTTGTCCTGCTAACTATGAGTACATAATCCTTCTATTCTCTACAATATGTCCTTTTTTCACTTGCTTAAAGTGAAAGATCATTGACTTTTGCTGCACAACCTAATACGTGAGAGTAGCTCCCCTCTCGGTTCTAGTAAGAGAAAATAACAAGTTTTTGAATTACCGATTCCCGTAATTTGTTGTCTCCTTCGATGGCTGTTGAGGGCAGGCGGCCTCCATCATCTAGTGTCGGAGAAGGTCATCTCTCTTCAACTTCTTCTGTTAGAATTATTCCTCATGTTAATCAAAGTTTATCTCCCCCTGCTTTTGGTGATGCCAACACGGTGTTTGATCGAGAATCCAATCTGAGGTTCAAACTTGCTAAGCCTCTAGTAATTAATGAGGGAGGTTTTCTTTCTCTAAAAGAACAGACGGATTGCATCGACAAAGCGAAGAAAATAATGTTGGATGTATCTAATATTCAAAGTAAGGATTGATCTCAAATTGTTGATAAGGCTGGCTATGATTCTATCGGTGATGCGATTAGTGATGATAGAATGGAATCTTTGAAGGGTTCATCTTCTTGATGTTATAAGCTTGAGGTAATGTAGGAGAACACGTTAGCTAGAGTTGGTGCTCCAGATTTAGTTTTATAGAAAGATGGAGCTGTTGATCATGGAGCGCATCAAGCCAAGGAGGGATGGGAGAATGTGTGAGTTTGTGAGTATGCAGTTTTGGGAAATTGCAATACTGTAGAAGGCTCTGATTTTGTTATTCCTCCTCAATCGAGCAAGTCATTGGTTAATGCCTGGAATAATAAGCCTAACTTTAAATCTATTGATTTTGTTTATAGGGAAATATTTTTTGAAAAAAGAGTGGTGAAACTTCATCTCCAAAGTGAGGTTGAAAACACAAACAAACTACAAAAATCTTTGGTGGTTAAGGTGTTAGGTGATAGTGCTCCTTACCATATCATTGGGTTGGAATTAAGGAGACAATGGAATCAACATGGTAGGTTCCATATGACCTTGCTCGGTGGTGGTTAAGTCTTATGTGTTTTTGAAGAATCAGAGGCTATGGTTTCAGTCTTAAATACTGGACCTTTGTACATGAATGGTAGCATAATTGGTCTAGATAAATGGTCCCCTGATTTTCATCCTTCTTCACTGAAAGGTTTAACGGCTCCAATCTAGATTAGGCTTCCTAATCTCCCTGTACAAAGCTGGGATAAAATCAAGGTATGTAGGATTGCATCGAAGGTTGGTACTCCTTTTTTGATTGATGACAACATGTTCCAGTAGGGAAGGAAAGAATTTCCTAGAGTATGTGTAAGAATCAAGTTGGAAGACAAGCTACCATTGGGTGTCTGGGTTGAGGGTGCCTCGAGTAAGTTTTACCAAAAAATCAATTATGAAAAAATGCCAAATATTTTCTTTAAATTTGGTAAGATCGGACATTTGGAGAAATTCTATCTAGAGATGTATGTGGAACCATCCTTGTATCCGAACAAACCCAAGGAAAATTCTGAGGAAGGTTGGGTTGCAAGTATTAGGGGGAATCCAAAGGAGAATTCTTTAGAGAGAGATATAAAAAAGGCCAAAGTGGATAGTTATGGTTCATGGATTCATGTGTACTATGGAAAGAAGAGAAGAAAAATTTTCAAGTTTCAGAACAAGTGGACTCGGCAAGCAGTAACTAAGAGTAAGTTAATCAATATAGGTGTTGGAAGCCAAGCTGAGAAGGAAGGGGAAATTCTGAGCATGAATAGAAGTCTGAAGAATGCTGAGTAACTGGGTGGGGAGAAGTAAATGGTGGTAATTCCGATTCTTGATGCTAATGATAAAGATATCCCAACGATTAACCCAGAAGTTAATAAGAAGGTTATTGGAATTGATTATGATGACGGCCTTTGTAATCTCAATCAGTATGAAGTTTTAAATGACTTGGGGAGAAAGGAGAAATAGTTCGTAATGTAGAAGAAGCTCCAGATTCTACTAAAGCTGTAGATTCAATCTCAATATGCAGAGAAAATGAGGAATCATTAGAGGATGAACCTAAGGAGGCTCGAGATAATTAGTCAGAGGAAGGATCTAGCAAGGTGAGGAAAATGGGGCCTAAGAAACTAAAGGGTTTAGGTCCCATCAAGTTGATTTCAAGAAATAAAAAACTGGACGGTGAGGTGAAGGGAAGGGCGGGAAAACTTTTCCCCTTAGACCATTAATTTTTTCCATTGGTTTTGGTAATTGTAGAGGAGCCAAAAAAAGTAAAGCTTTTCTATATGTAAGAGAGTTCATAAGAGATCATGGGTTTTTCTTATTTTGCTTGGTTGAAACTAAGTTGTCTGTGGTGGACAAGAAGTTAGTTAATTCATTATTTGGTGAAGATTGGGATTTTTTTTTTCATTTTCCCTCTAAAGGCCTATCGGGAGGGATTTTGGTGTTATTGAAAGAAAGCATGGCAGCATTTAAGATGTTGAAAGCTTCATCCCAACTTTTTGTAGGTGATCTTAATGTGATCAACAAAGGCACATGGAGAATTACAACGATTTATGCGAGCAAAGATGTTTATAGGAGAAGATTTCTATGGGAGATATTGGAGCATCACATGGTTGAAGACTTCCCTATGATTATAGGATGGGACATTAACTATTTGTTATCTAAGGAGGAAAAAAAAGGAGGGAGAAATTTGTTTTTGGCCTTGGACAAAATGAGATGAACACTTTCATCTCTTGCAATGATTTACAAAAATAAGCTAAGGTCAAGTGGCTGCTGGAGGGGGACTCAAACTCTAGATTCTTCCAAGCATATGCTAGTGCTAGGAGGAATGCTAACTACATCTACAAAATCAAGAATGAACAAGGCTTGATGGTAGAAGACACAAAAGAAGTGGAAAAGGTGATGTTTCGGTACAACAACAACAAATGGGAAGTCAAAAATTGTGCCTTGGAGGGTTGGCCATTACCGTTGAAAGTCTTAAGAGAAGAAGACAAATTGTTGCTGAGCAAAGATTTTTCTTTCGAAGAATTGGAGAAGGTCATTAAAGAGCTTGGTGGGAACATTGATCCGGGTCAAGATGGTATGTCTTATTCCTTTTTTAAATACTATTGGCATATCATCATGCTTGATGTTTGGAAAGCTATGGATCATTTTTCATGAATGGAAAGATGAATGATAGTTGGAAGAATACTAATATAGTTTCAATTCCTAAAGTAAAAAATCCACTATCTCCTTCCAACTATAGATGCATAAGTTTATGCAACTCGGTCTATACGATTGTGGCAAAAATGATTCTTAATAGACTTGTGCAAGTTATCCCTAAGCTAATTTTGGAGGAACAAGTAGCTTTTATGAGAGGAAGGTCTCTCTCGGATCATGTCCTAGTGGTTCAAGAAGTTTTTCACAAGTTTAGGCATTCTAAATCCACCAAGGGGATGGTCTCCTTCAAGATTGATATGGAGCAAGCTTAAGACTCCATGGGATGGCTGAAATTGATTAAAATTTTGAACTATTTTGATTTTCCAATCAATTACGCTAATTTAATTATTAAATGTGTTATTGGCCCAAGGTTTTCTCTCCTAATAAATGGTAGCTCTTCTAAGTGGATTGAAGCTAAGTGTGGATTTTGTCAAGGGTGTCCACTTTCTCCCTTCTTGTTTGTAATGTGTGCTGAACTTCTATCTAATGCTTTATTAAAAAAAGGAAGTTCAGTTGGAATTGGTATTTCTCCTAATGGCCCCAAGGTTTCTCATTTACTTTAATGCTGGCAATATCACTATATTCTTTTAAGCAAATATTAAATTGATTAAAGAAGTCAATGGTATTCTTAAGGAATATTGTAGTTGGACGGGACAAAAGATGAATTTGCAAAAATCTGTAATTCTTTTTGGAAAATTAGTGAAGAAAAGGAGAAGGAAAAAAATCTATAAAATCATTTATTCAGGGAAGTTCAAGAATTTTCTTATGTGGGGACCAAGGTGGCTTTGAGGAGGTTGTCAAGAGCATATTTCCAATTTATTATGGACAAAGCTTTTAGTGTGTTAAGTGTTTGGGGTGGAAAGCTAATTTCCTTAGTTGGGAGGATTACTTTGGTTAAATCTATCTCACTATCATTTCCTACTTATCATTCTACCCTTTTCATGGTCCCTAAGCAAGTTTTGAATGAGATTGATAAGCTATGCAGGAAATTTATTTGGAATAAAAGCGATGAAAGTGAAGGTTTTTCATTATGCCAATTGAGATTTAATGTGTAAACCGAAAAGATGGGGTGGTCTTGGTATCAAATCCTGCTCAAAGAAAGCTGGGCCATTGAGGGCCAAGTTAGCTTGGAGGTATAGTCAAGAAAGAGAGTCCCTTATGCATGTGATTCTCTTAAAAAATATGGTCCAATATTGGATGAAGAATCAGCTAGAAAAGGTGGTTCGGTATCATGGAAGTTAATTTGTAATGGAGGCAAAAAATTTGGGCCAATAGTCAGATGGATAGTTTGTAATAGAAAAACTATTAATGCTTTCAAAGACATTTGGGTTATGGATAAAAGTTTGCTGAATTGGCCTACTTTTGTCAATCCATTGGAAGGAAACAATCTAACAGTGGACATGTTTATAACAAATGGAGGTTGAAACGTCAATGAGCTCCATAATTTCTTTGGGAAAGATTTAGTGAATCTGATCAGTTCTACTCAAATGCAGGTTGTTATAGGAGAGGATTGGATGGAGCTTATTCATAATTCTTTGGGTAAGACAATATCTGCTCTAGCTTTTGATGCCGTGGAATCTGACAATTCAGAGCAAGTTCTTCGGAGATGGATTGGAAGAGTTAAACTAAATCCTAGAGTAGATTTATTCTGGTGGAGGTTGTTCAATAATGTTATCCCAACATACAAATTTATGTGTTTTGGAAGGTTACAAGGATTTGATAAATGTCCTAGAGGGTGTGAGGTGGTAGAAGATCTTATTCAAATTGTCGATGGATGCAAAAATTTAATTGAGGTGGTGGAAGTTTTGAACATATGGGGCTTCAAAATTCCCAGATTCTATTCCCTGGAAGCTTTCTGTAGATGACTTGCCTCTCAAAGCTTATGGATGATGAGTTTATTCTGTAACACAATCTACCTCTCTTGGAAGGCAAGAAATCTATTGGTTCATGAGAGGAAAGTATCTAGTCCAGTGATGATTGCTTAAAATGGAGTAAGAAATACTGCAGGCTACAGACCTTACAATTGCTCAGTCTCAGGTTTCAAGGATGCTAATCAACCATCAAGGTTGCTTAATATTTGGCATCCTCCTACATCTGATTTGATCAAAGTCAACATAGTTGCTACTCTACACAACTCCTACAAAGCCAGAATTGGAGGAGTATTTAGAGACTATCATGGGAGCTTCTAATTGGCTTTCGGCAATGCTCTTATTCATTGGGATCTAGCAGCTTTGGAACTTAAATCCATCCTTTCTATAAAGCATGAGATAAAAGAATGGATGTTGGATTACAAATGTTTAATCAATGAGAGGCATAACAAGATTGTTATCAAATTCATCAAGGAAGAGGTGGAGAAAGGTGGTAATGAATCATTCGATCTTTCTTTCATAAAAGATTTTCATTTTGTTGTCTTTAATTGTGTTGATAAGGGGAGTAGAAAGTTAGCAGATCTTTGTGCTAACTATGCCTTCTTTAGTTCCTTTATTTGGGATGATGTAGATATGAATAAAATCCCTCCTTTTATTAACTTGTTAGAGGAGTCGGATGCTAGTAGGTTGTAAAGCAATTTTTTAGTTTCCATTAATAAAGC
Organism: Dendrobium catenatum; assembly: GCF_001605985.2. Taxonomy (NCBI): domain Eukaryota; kingdom Viridiplantae; phylum Streptophyta; class Magnoliopsida; order Asparagales; family Orchidaceae; genus Dendrobium; species Dendrobium catenatum. The sequence goes on from NW_021318849.1 coordinate 78,855, forward strand.
TAAGAAAAAGTGAAAGATCATTTCTTAATAGTAAAAAATTAATTTTTTGTCCACTACTTTGATTAAAGTTATGAAAATTTAAGAAATATGTAAAACTATATTCACTTTTTTAAAATATTTTGCACTCATTTTTTTAATCAAATTTTAAAAAAATTATTTTTCTCTAATATAATTAATAACTAGAATTACTTATAGGGATAAAAATAATAATTTTATCTTTTTATCACATAAAATATAATTTAGTTTTTAATAATTCAAATTCTTTTATTTAAATTTTTATTCACATGCATTTAATGCATGTGCATTAAAACTAATTATCCCAAATATCCTATACAATTTATTCTTTTAAAAAATTATCTAAATATTTTAAGTTGCAATATTGCATCAGATTTTCATCTAAGTGGTGAACTCCATTTTAGTGAATTTAACTAAGTTCCATAACAATATCTATTTACAATTTGCCTTTTATCACATAAATAGGAAATTTTGATTTAACTGAAATTTCTATTCACAAGATTTTGTTGGGAAAGTAACTAGCACAACATCTACTAATAAAAATAGAAAATGCAACAAAAAAATTTAGGATTTAATGTGGAAAATTTTGAAATATGAAAAAAAAAAAAACTTGAGCCACACAACACATGAAATTCTCTAAACAATTTTGAGAAATTTTTACATATCTCATTCTTTATACATAATAGATAATGATACAAAAACAAAACTATCCAAGGGGTACAATACTACAAGTTAAACTAGAGAAATGAGAATTAAAAATGTCCATCCCCCTTGGTACATTGCGTCACCATATTTGGAGCAACACAAGACTCCACTCTATCTCTCTAGTCTAACTAACAAAGTAATAGCATAAAATTTAGAATGTTGCAACACTCCACTCTTTATCTTTTTCCAACCTGACTATATAATGCCACAATGTTGTACGCAAAAGGAAAAAAATTGGATACAAAACACTAGAACCCAAGCACATAGGACCCTTGAAAGCCCCTCACGAGCTCAACCAATATAATTATGGTCCCATATTGTAATACAACTTGATTTATTAACACAATCAGATTCAACATAGAGCTAAAAATATTTTCTATTTGTGATTAAGATTTTTCCAATTTTGTAAAATAAATTACCCATTTTATAAAAAATCTAATTATTCAATATAAAATCCACTAATTAACTATTACTTATCTTTTCCCCTAAATTAAATTCTCACTCTGAATACTATCAATATTTTGTTTGTTCTTTTAAAAAAAAAACAAGTTATGTTGTGTGAAAGCTGTATGCATATTCTAACTTTTCAAGACTCATCATTAGCTTTATGTTTATATGTGATCAAACATAGAGCCAAATATGATGGTCGATAGCTTTTAAAAATATTCTATTGATAGAAATGTAAGTATTTTATAACATCATATCAAACTAAAGTTTAAGGAAAAAAACTGAATTTGGGTAATATAAGAACAAGCCCAAGAAATAGACATTTGTGTCCTTCTTTATAGGACAAAACAATTATTATTGACAATCTAGACCCAAGACTTATGGTTTTTATGTTAAAAAACTTTATTGGAATTTTCACTATTTTATTTAAATCTAGTGCATATATATTTTTCCCTACTCACTAACATTTCAAGATCACAGCTCACTTGTAATCTCGGTCAGCTCAAAACTGGGTAGACTAAGAATAAAGTCCATATTTTATAGTATTTTTATACTTTTTACCTTTCTTAAGTCAAATTAGTATTATGGTGGATCGTAAAGCTAAATGAACTTGAACAAAAACACTCGAGGGAGTGAGTTGGTGAGTGAAAAAAAGTTCTTTTCTTAACTAATCATGTAGTACGATTTATAAAATACTGGACGATCCATTTCAAACATGTTGAATCGTTATAATCATGAAAATAGTCTCTAATTATAATTTATGTTTTTTTTTAAATTTAAAATTTGTTCTAATGGTAAAGTAATGATATGTATCATATTGTATGATATAAGGAAATAATGCCTAAATTGATCCTATGATTAGGACTTTAATTATGGTAAAATTATTCACTCAAATCACACAAAAAAATCAGAGATGATCATACTGCACAAATCAATTCATGCATGTAATGATAAGTAAATTCCTCCTATTGTGCTAGATGATTAGCTATGTGTTTGTAATAATCGTACTAGATGAGGTTCTAAATTAAACTGGATGATTAATATAAACTCTTAAACTAATCGTTTAGTGGGTTGTAGTTTATACTATCTAAAATTACTATATTAAACTAATTATACAGTATGATCTTATATCATACTAGATGATCAAAGATGCCAGAATAAAATATAGGGATTTCTAAGAGGCTCATTATTTAAGCTTTCCCATAGTCTTATCTGAAAAGACTTTTAGCTACTAGGTGCTTTGAGAGAGAGAGCATAGAAAGGGAGTAAAGCAGTGCTTTCGAAGAGAAGAGAGGAAGAGTTGTTTGTGAGAGAGAGTTATGAGGGATTCACAAATTTACTCCATGTATGGTTCTTCGTTATATTTTTCAAGATTTTGCCTTGATCCATTGGTGGTTCTAAGGAAACATTCTAAAGAACTAGCTCTTTGTTCTACATCATATAAAGGAGGGAGAAAAAGGATTATGGGTTCTCTGCCATCTCCTGGAGGGAGAAAAACTAGGAGGGTGAAAAAGAGTAAGGTTCTCTTCCATGTAGGGTTGATTTAAGAGATTTTGACAATTCTCTTTTTACAAGAGTCCTAGTAAACATTGGTTTCTCTCTTGGTACTAGAACTATATCATCGACATAGGACTAGGTACCCCTACCAAGTCCTTCTCATTTAGGTTCAACACCAATTGAAATCTCACTTTGACTCATTCTGCTCCTTGCATTAACTACTATGACCAAAAAGACCAATTTTATGACCCAACCTAGTCCTCCACCTTGAATAGCATCTCATGCAACTCCAACTATTATACCCAACTCGATCTATTTGGTTTCTCCACTACCTCCACCTATCTCTATAAGCCAGATTATGGTAATGATTTCTATACTTATGGCTCATTCATTCAAGACTCCTTGACATTCTCCTTTGGTACTATAAATAACTTCCACTATGACTATGGATATAGCTATAACAACAATTTTGGACTAGCATATGGGTTATTAGTCCTTGCTTATGTGTGTTAAACCGTCACTAAAAATAGTGATAAAAGTGAGATTGTGATCATTGGTAATGTGAAGCAACATTGGTTCAATATAATCTATAATGTGGGGAACTTTAAATTAGTATTGGGACCCATGGTTGTAGCTAGTGATGGATCAATTGAGTTGATTGGGTTAAATTCAGTGTATTGATGTAGCTAGAATGAATAGGTTTTCTCATGTTGGTTATAAAAATGGAGTCAATTAGGATAATAAATGTAGTCATGAAAAAATTTTTAGTTGTATCCAAAATTTATGAAATAATTAAATATCAAATGAAGGAAACATTATATGAGTTTATGAAAACCTTTAAGATGTGCTTAATTTCTTTTAATTAAGGAGTAATGATCACATAAATTGTTGGATGGTAGAATTTTGATTATCGGAGGAAAAAAAGTCTTTTTTCTTTACAGCAGAGCTTATACGTAGAAAGAATAAAGGCTGCTTGTTGTGATGATTTTTATTCATTATCAGACTATTGCAAAGTAAAATCATTAGATTTTTTTCTTCAACTTAACCCCTTAGGTTCTCATTTTTTATTTAATTTTCCTTTTTGTTCTAGTCTGTAAATGGAAACATTTAAGGCTTGTGAGTTTTGCCAACCTATTGGATCATACGACTTAACACCTTAAGCATTGATGCAACTAATAACATATTCCTTAAATATGGGAACATTTAGGTTAATTTAGGTAAACTTGCATACAAATCACTTATGCAACCATAGAATGTAAAACCTCTAGTTAATAGCCAAAGCTCCCAAAAAACAAATCAACGAGATTTACATAATGACCACCTAAGTTTTTTACATTTTTAAAATATTAAATAATTTTTTTCTAAATAATATGTCCCCACACGAAAATAATAATGACTCTGACGCTATCTACATACATCATGTGTGTGTATGTTTTTTTTTTTTTTGAAAACTATAGAAATTGCATTGAAATGGAACAAAAGCAAACTCTTTACAAATGCTATAATGATAACATTCCTCCTTGATTAACTCAAGAAAAGAAGAAGGAATATTATCAAAAGAAAAACTATCAAAAGTAAAACTACTATCTAGTTCCAAAGTGGCACAAAAATCTACCACTCGGTTACATTCTCTATTAACATGATGAAAAAAAACTTTATTGAAATACTTAAGGAAGAGAAGCTCCTTTATTGGACAATTCTCCATTTGTCACTCCACCTTCTTCAAAGAATTTTGAATGTGTTTAATCACATTGATGTTATCACTTTCAATTATAATACCTTTGCTTTCCAACATCCAACTTTGGATGAATTATGTTATTGAAAAAATGGCTTCTAGCTCAACTTGAGCAATATCCCAATGAAAAGTATTCTTACAGAAAACAACAAGAATTCTACATATGCAATCTCTAAAAATCCCACCAATGCCGGCTCTATAAGAAGGAATCCAAGAAGCATCCACATTAATTTTAATCCAATCTAGCGGTGGAGGGTGCAAAGTTATAAAAGGCTCCCGAGAGAGATTAGCACCGCAGCTATCTAGGTACAGATTAGACTTAAATGTGGAGAGAGAAATGACATTAGACGCCACCAAGCTACTGGAAATTGCAGCTCTACCATGCTTCACCAAGTTACGGTTTTTCCAAGACAGAAAAACAACTGTGCAGTAAAGTCTCACCATGCTCTTATTCTTTGCCAAACTCCACTTAATCTTCTCTAAGCATTCATCCAGGGAATGAAACTTGGGAATAGAAAATCCCCATCCTTGAATACCAGTAATAACCTCATTAAGGTATTTGCAATGGACCACAATATGTTCATAATTCTCCACCTTTTGACACCTTCTAGCACAATAGTCGTCAACAGCAATTCTTCTATACTTGAGGAAATTATTGGAAGGAATAGAAAATTTACTTAATCTCCACCAAAACAATTCCACCCTGCTATTAAGCTTGATATTCTTTAACAAAACCAAAAATCTCCATCATCATTCATATCTTTGTTATTAAGAACAAAATCATAAGCCAAGCCTGATAAGGATTTACGCGACATCTTGCTGATAGTTTCCAGCATATTCTTCTTTTCCAGTGAATCAATTTCAACTTGCTTAATAAGAAATATCAAATCTTCATGAAAGAACATCTTAAGTTTCACCTCATCCCAATTACCTTCTACAGTGATCAGCGGCTTCATCATCATATCTTCCAAGGATCTACAATCCAGAAAAGTCGGCCAGGCATTTAAATTTCTATCTAACAGCCAAGTATCACCAAGAACATGGATATGCTCTCCACTTCCCACCTTCCATCTCACAATATTCTTAAGTTGCATTCCACCATCTATCAGTATTTGTAAAGCACTGGATGCATTTGGTTTACAAATTCCATCCATTACCACATCACCATACTTGGTTGTAACAGTTCAGTGAAGAAGAGTATTTGGGTTCCAAATCCAGTCCAAGCCAATCTAGCCCGCAAGGTACCAATTTTGATAGCTAAGGATTGCACTCCCAAACCACCTGCACTTCTTGGCTTACAAATCTCACTCCACGGCACATAATGTAATCCCCTCTTCCCATCCGTTTTGTTCAAAATAAAATTTCTGCACATCTTTTCCATATCATATACAATTTTCTTGGGCACAATAGAATGAGTGAGTAGAAAGTTTGGCATCAACAGTAAATAAGTCTTCAAAAAAGTAATTCTACCACCCAAGGATAAAGCCTTCTTACCCCAAACATTTAATCTATCCTTAACTTGACTCAAGAAATCATGAAAATCTGCTACATTTAATCTTCTAAGAGATATCTCTATACCTAAGTACTTCCATTCCTTCACAACCTTGAACCCAAGTATATCATCCACCTTCCTTTTATGATGTCTTCTAACCCCTTTCCCAAACAAAATTTGGGACTAATTGATGTTCACTTTCTTCTCTGTCCATCTACAAAATGCTTTCAAAGTTCCCTTCATCAATCTGGCTGAAGAACATAAAGCTTTTGAAAATAAAAGCACATCATTCACAAACATGAGGTGTGTCACCTTAGGACCTCATGTAGAAATCTGGATACCCAGATCTTTTCCCTTTTGCTCAATATAGTTTGACAACAATTGCGAAGACATTATAAACAATATGGGGATAGTGGACATTGTTGGTCTAGTAATTAGGTTGTTAAGCCCAAGTTAATGTCCCAAAGGCTACCAAGAGGGGTGGTGAATTGGTAGTTTAAAAATTTTAAGTCCTCTTTTAAAATTATGTTGAACCGAAATAAAAATTGTTTCTTTTTAAATTTATATAGAAAAGTTTTTTCAACCACCAGAGTTTTTTAAGGACTAAGAAATTAAGAAAAAATGCGAAAACGTTTTAAAAACTAGTTGAAAGTAAAGTACACCAGATTATATGCGTTCGGTCTAAACCAGACCTACATCCACTCCCAGAGGCACCCTCTGAGTATTGAAAACTAATAACCAATAGTGACTCATCCTTTTGCACCCACAGCAAGGAGGAGAAGCCTTCTACAAAACACACTCTTTTCACCACTCCGGTGTGGCAGAGAACCCGTTGTCCTTTTACACAATCTCCAATGTTAGCAGAGAATCGCGTCCTTTTCACACGTATGCCTAGTGTGTGCATAGAACCCTTCGACTATTCACACTCTCCAGGTAGGCAGCGAATCTTCCGCTATTCACATCTCTAAGTATAGGCAGGCGAACCCTTCGGGCTATTCACACTCTCCAAGTGCTACGGCAGTGAACCCTTCGGCTATTCACACTCTCCACAGTTGTCGGCAGCGAACCGATCTCCTGTGAAAGATTCTTCCACAAGAAATTCTAGAAGGAAGAAAGAAAGAGTGAAGTAATCCCAAATTCACAGAGTAGAGATTCTTACCTTTAAAACTCAAGTGAAGCCTTCACGCTTCTAGTGGTATGAATCCTCCCTTGAATGTACTCTACACTCTCTCATTAGCTATTCTCTTCAAGAGGCACGAGATTCAATGACAAAAAGATTTGATGGCAGTGTAATTTGACTAATTTATACAGAAGATCAGAAAAGACCCCCAAAAACTGCAAAGTTTCAAATTCTGTACCATTGGACTCGATCTCCAGTCAAGGCACAGCACGATCGATCCGTGGGAAATTTTTATCCCTCTTAGTAAACCAATATTATTCGAAAAAAACAGCCTTCCGTCTGATTGTGTATATGCGTGCTAGAGCGAAGCAAGTCTTTGGCGTACACACGGCTGGCATTGCCTACCCGTAACGATGCATCTCTCAGAGCTCTTGTCCGATCGCAAAGCAAACCACGTCGAAGAAGACCGTATATGCGAACTGCAAGCGTCGTGATCTACAAAGGTGCAAATCGCGTTTAACTGCCGACTACAGCTGGGCGGCCCAACCCGATGAACATGCTCTCTAAGTCCGCGTTAATCACTCTCTAGCACACAATTTATTCGTCTGAACGAATTTTTCGAGAGAAGGGCCACTCAGTCCAAACTGTGGGACCAATATTTTGAATGGTAAATGCTGGACCGAAAAATCTTCAGGAACGAACAAAATCAGATCCAGGGACCGTGTACGATAATTAATTTTGTTGACTATGGAGACGGGACGGAAGGATTATTAATAGCAAGAGAGTGTACAAGATCGCAGTGCTAAAAGGAAAGAGTGTAGTGATAATTAATTTCATATGGACAAAAATTTTACAGAGGACCAATCGTCATGTACGATAATTAATTTCATCTGGATGAATATTTTACAGAGACCAGATCATCCTGGACGATAATTAATTTCATCCTGGACGAATAGGACTTAGAAAAATTTCACAAGCCAGTTCTTATTCGTTCCATGTGCTCAATAGGAGATAACTTTCTGATCGTCCCGTACGAACTGATATCGTCCCGTACGATCAGTATAAATTATATATGATCTCCTAATGTGTGTGTATGTTTTTTATTCACTCAAATACAATCACTCCCTTTCAATTTAATTTCAAAGAAATGCAAACTTCAAATTTTACAAAGTATCTCATTCTGAATTTGATTTGAAGTCTTCGTAGTCTGAAGTTCTTTTTTCCTGAAATGTTAGTACACACAAGAGCAAATAATGTTTGGAATCATCAAAACTACATAAGTTGCAAAAATGTAAAGCATTCAAATAGGAACTATCTTAACAGACATCCCTACCGAAAACCACTACAAGCACTGATCCAATTCACATCTTCCCATTTAAGAGAATAGAGAATCTCACATCCACCACACATTCCATAAGAAATCCTGAGAAAACTGAAGGGAAACCAAACCAATTGAGAACATGAAGTAAGGTTGGCCACCCCATACTATCATAAGCCTGCTCCATATCAAGCTTCACCTCCATAAATCCTTTTTTGTTCTTAGAAATTTTAAACTTATTAAAGATCTCATGGGCTAGAATACAATGCTCAGACATAGATCTACCTGGAATGAAAGCCACTTGCTGTTCAGAAATCATCTTAGGCATAAGCTTCTTCAACATATTAACTAGCATGGTGGCAACAATCGTAAGTTGTTTGACACAAGCTGATGGGCCAAAAATTAGAAGGAACATTTGGATTCTTCACTTTGGCTATAAGGACAATCAAGGTATCCTTCCACTCCGTATGCATACTACCAGTAGTAAAATACTTCCTTATGGCCTTCCATGTATTGTCACCAACTAGCTTCCAATAACATTTGAAAAAAGAGAAGGTAACTCCAAAATAAATTCTGCTTCCAAAAATTTCAAATCCATAATAGAGCTCAATTTCTGCTCTGCAGCAATCCTTGGCCAACACGTCAGCTGGCATTCACGACTCCTCCATTTCTTCTCAAAAAACTGGATAAAAACCTATTCAATTAGATTCACATCTTCCACCATTTGGTTATTCTCATCTTTAATTTGCTTAATTAACTTTGCATTCCTTCTAGCCGATGCAAAGTTATGAAAAAAATTGAATTTGTATCCCCCTCCTCTTGCCATCTAGCCTTGGCCCTTTGATTCCACCAAGTAGGCAATCTTCTAAGAGTAACATTGAGCTCATGCACTTTACTCCTAAGCAATACCAAATCTTCAACATAAAAGATAACCACCGAAGCCTCTTTGATTTGCAACACTAGAATTTCGTGCTTCAACTCTTCTTTCAAAATACATAAATCCTTACACTTATTTTTGCTCCAAAAGAAAAGAGAACGCAACGTCCTTCTAAACTTTAATTTAAGGACCTCCACTTCGTCCCCGAAATCCTTTTTCCTCCAAGAATTATAAACATTGTTCCAAGCTGTCGGGTAAGATATCCAAGTATCTTCAAACTGGATGAACCTTCTTTTGTTGAGCTCTCCATTTTCCAACTTAAACATAATTGAACAATGGTCCGACGCCACCCGAACAAGATGACGCACCTTTCCAAAAGGAACTAACTTTAGAGATGCCAAATTTATCAAGAACCTATCCATTCATTCCAAAATCCTTGAAGCTCCCTCCTCATTGTTGCACCAAGTAAAATTTGGTCCAACAAAACCTACATCATGCAAATCAGAATTAGTCATAAAATCCCTCATCTCCCTAGATCCTCTAGACAAGAGGAACCTCTTTCCACCCTTCTTTTCAACCCTACTCAATATACAATTAAAGTCTCCTCCCACTAAGGAAGGACCCTTCCCAGACATGGAGCTCTCTAACAGCCTCCAAAGATCTTTACCTATCTAGACTTGCTATTTTTGGTTTTTTATAATATATTGGAAGTTGGAGCTCTTTAGATTATCTTTTTTCTTTTAAAAAAACTTCAAATTTATATTGTAAATAATTTAGAATCATTCTTAATTTTAATTACCATAGAAAGCATATGAATCTTTTGAAAGGGCCAGAACACATTTAAAAGAACATTTGGGTTGGTTGGAAAACACTACAAAAAAATTTCTTTCTGGTTGAATTTATAACAGACTAGAACTCAACAGAAATAGCAATGGGACTACCGACAGATTTAATTATGGAAAATTCATTGTGTTTTTCATTATATTTTTCAATATATCAAGACCCACTCTGCGTCTACCATATTATGTTAGTAGTATTGAAGCTCAAGATTTAGCTTGGAGAGGATGTTGAATGAAATGTTGCAGGATTTGGCTTTTTTTGGTTATGCTCAAGCAAGGAGGGAAGGCATACTGTTCTGAAGACTGGATAAGCCTGACTTTTCTAATCAAATTTTCTACCTCTCAAATGACTATTTTATCTCTTCTTAACAAAATTTATCTCATGATTTGGTCTTCCATGGGTGGGAAAAATATAAATTATTAAATAAATATTGGTGATAATTATAAAAGTTTGTATATTATCTTATAATAGTAATGGATTCTAGTAACTTCTTTTATAAGGTTGCATGCATAATATATTGATTTTTTGCAAATTCCAAAAACGATTGGAGAATAATGTCATCATATGATAAGTTCTATCATGAAGATGAATAAAATGACAATTGTCATGTTGTACATTACAATTTCTATACAAGCCAATCATTATGTCCTTGCTATAACCACCTAGCATGTAAGGATTCTAAAACTCAAAGCCTAATTAACTCATGGTCAGTCCATCTGAGGCTTATATAGAAAAAAAAAAGCCAAATGGAAAATAAATTCTTTATTAAATTGGTAGATTTATATAATTTTTTGTTTTATAATATATGGTAAAATTAGTTACAAGTTCTATAATGCTTTCTTTGCTTCGTATATAAACTAGAGATATATAGATTAAGTGCTATTAATTTACAACATGTGAAGCTTAAATGATTTTTTTTCCAAATTCCATGGAGCACAATTTTTTATTAATGTTGTTGGCTAGCATTAGCAATTATATGTGTATAGATTGGTTATATATATATATATATGTGTGTGTGTGTGTGTGTGTGTGTGTGTGTGTGTGTCAATTAATCTTCAAAAAATATCATTTGATAATAAATTTGGCCTTCATTAAATTTACAAATGATATGCTCATTTTGTGTTTGGCTAATTCTTAAATCCTCGTCTTCTAAAATTTTTAATCATATTGTAACATTACACTTGAAAAATGTCTTGCATATCAAAACAATCATTAGTTGTGATGATATTGTGTAAGTTTCTTAGAAACATACAAAAAAAATTATAGAACTTGTAAATTTTTAATGTATATTTAAGAATATGTTATGAGTTACTCGATAGTTGGCTTGTTTTCAATAAAGTCATGTAAATCTTTATTAGGCTTTTAGATTATGATTTCATTGTGATTAATTTATTAAATTGCATTATTTATGATTCTAATGAATTTTTTATTCTTTTATTTTACATATTTTTTTGATCTAATATTCATTTTTTCTTTAGCTAATAGCTGTATGGAATCAACTCGTTGTTGTGAAGTCTAGCTGTTTGTTTGCTATTGTTGCATATAAATTTGATAATTTTTTTAGCTAACATAAAAATATGTTGTCATTTTGATAATGATTTTCCATTTACAAAAGAGGAGCTAATGAGAGGATGGGCATGTATGTTATAATCTGAATTGAAAAATGGATCTTATTTATATTTTAGTTTATTTAAAAATTAATAATAATAGATTACTTTTATGTTGAAATGCTCAATTCTTTTGTATTAATCATTTGTTATAGAGTAATGTGTAATTTGGTGAAAATGATTTGATTATTGATATATCATTTCTTAATTGTGATTAATCATTATTACTTGCCAATTGTGGAAATACTAAAAGTCTTTTGACTCATTCCTCTATTAATTGTAATTGCACATACTTATAAAGTAGTAGAGGGAAGAAATCTTATTATTATTTATTTTCAATAGGGCCTCTATTAAGAGTAATTTTTTATAACATTGTGCCACGTTCTGTTGGCTGATTTCTTTTATAATAATTTTTCAAGGCTAGCTTGGATGTTTTCTTCCAAGATTGATTCAAGTAAAATACCAATTCTTTGAATTATAGTAATTGAAATTTAATTATCCCTGGCCCTCATCACTTTGTTTTGTAATGCATTATATTATGTCTATCCTTTTGATTATTATAATTTTGACATAGCTATTCTTTTAATGAAATTTCAGTACCATATAGGTTTTAAACTTTTTCAGCTAAATAATAGTGCACAATCGGCTTGTTCTCTATAATATGTTCTTTTGTCACTTGCATAAAGGAATAGCTCATTTCCTGATTTATGATCTTTCGATTTAAAATAGTAACAAGATCATTTTTTATCCACTTTTCTTTTCGATGTTAAGAAAATTTATGAAATTTGTAAATATATATTCTCTTTTTTAAATTATTTTGCACTTATTTATTTTGATCAAATTTTAAAAATTAAATTATGTTTTACTAATATAATTAATAATCAGAACTTCTTATAGGGATAAAATTAGTAATTTTACTTTTTATCAAAGAGAATATAATTTAACTTTTCATAATGTGAATTATTATATTTAGTTTTTTTTATTTACATCCATTTAATCTACGTTAAATAAAACTAATTATCTCAAATCTTCACTACAATTTGTTTATTTAAATTTTTTTTTTGAAATATTTTCATATTACAATATTGCATCAGATTTCTATCTATGAGACGAGTCTCTTTTTGTAAATTACACTAAGTGCCTTAATAATTTCTATTTACAATTAGCTTTTCCCACATAAGCAAACATAGGGCCAAATACAATGGCCAAAACCTTTACAAATTTTAGATTGAAAAAAATGAAATTAATTTATAACTTCAAATCAAACTTAAACTTGAAAAAAAATTAGCGATTTGGTAATATAAGAACAAGCCAAATAAATAGACATTTGTTTCCTTCTTTATAGGCCAAAACCTCTTTTGATCTCTTCTCTAACAACCTAATCTTCCCTTAAAATAATGACTTATCTTCTAAATTAAATACTCAATAACCCCATTATACGCAATAATTCACTGCCTATAAAACCATACATGTACTTGATCTACTCTAAGTTATCCTAAGGAAAGCTTAAAAGTTTTATTCCCATGAGGATTTCCTTACTCTCATATTATATTGTTCTCAATATGTTTTTCTTTTTTCTTATAATAGAGAAAAATTTGGTAGCATCAGCGCGAGAGCATGCCGAAGAACACCATGTCATTGACATCAAGTCATTGTTGCCGAGTAGCTCATGTTCTATTCTTAATAAAAGTTTGTGAGCAATTTCTATTATTTCTTAATACCCTATTGTATATTATTTTTTTATAAAATAATTAGAATAATAATAAATCATGCTGCAATTAGGCTTTTCTGATAGATATCACAAGTATAAGCTCATTTGAAAGATATAACAAGCTCAAAAGTGAAGAAAAAGAAAAAAAAACTCAATAATTGCATTAATTAGTTGTTCAAATTGTAACAGGCACGAGCCCTTCCAAGCTAAATGTGGTCCTCCAGCATGGTCCATGCTCCTCTTCAACACGCCAGTACAAGCCATCACATGTGGATCTCTTCCGTCAGGACCAAGCCCGTGTTGAATACATCCATCACCAGGCTGCCAACACCACCGCCCGCCTCAACATTATTGGCCACTCTCTTTTTGTAGGAGTTCCGACATTTGCTGGTTATTCAGTTGGTCTCTTCACCTATATCATCAATATAGGCCTTGGCACCCCTACCAAGTACTTTACAGTTATGTTTGACACTGGTAGCGATCTAACTTGGACTCAATGTGTCCCTTGCATTAATTGTCATAACCAAAATAATCCATTTTATGACCCAACCCAATCCTCCACCTTCACAACCATCGAATGCATCTCCAACTATTGTACCCAACTCCCTAAATTTGATTGCTCTTCTACCTTCACCTGTCTCTACGAAATAGGATATGCTGACCATTGTATGTCTAAAGGATCACTCATTAAAGACACCTTAAAATTTTCCAATGCTAATATACAAAATTTTAACTTTGGCTGTGGAGATAATAACACTGGATATTTTGGACATGTAGATGGGTACTTAGGCCTTGGCCGTGGATTTATTTCAATTATTTCCCAAACATCTAAATTTTTTAATAATATATTCTCATATTGTTTACCATCAGGGCCTGACAAAGTTGGATATCTAGAACTAGGTAGCCCAGCCCGTGGTGTGACGTACACACCGATGCTAACAAACCCAATATTGCCATCCTTCTACTTCGTTAATCTCATTGCCATTTTTATTGGGGGTGAACGGCTTGACATTTCACCTACTATATTCAATAGCCCTGGAACTATTTTGGACTCTGGCACACCATTTAGTCGCTTGCCACCCACTACCTACTTCGCCCTACGTAGCATTTTTCGAAAAAAAATGTCTAATTACCTTATGGCACCTCCATTATTTAATCTTGACACATGCTATGACCTTACTAACATCGAGCAGGTGGTGGTGCCAAATATTTCTTTTGTCTATGAAGGTGAAGTGACGACTAACTTGGATATCTCAGGGATCCTTTTTCAAGCCAGTGATTATCAATGGTGCTTATCAATCGTTGGAAGTAGGGATAACAGTGAGCTTATTATTATTGGTAGTATGCAGCAACGCAGGTTTAATGTAGTCTTTGATGTGGGGAACTCACAAATTGGCTTTGGGATAAATGGTTGCAGCTAGTAATGGATCAATTGAGTTTATTAAGTTAAATGTAATGTATTTATATAGACAGAATGAATATATTTCATCATATTGGTCATAAAATTGGGGTGTGCGGGGAAATAAATTTGGTGATAAAAAGGTTCAATTGTATCAAATTTTATGAAATATTTAAATATCAAATAAAGGAAACTTTATATGAGTTTATAAAAACAAATAAAATTTGCTTAATTTATTTATAACTAAGGGAGAATGATGACATTATTTGTTGGAGGATAGATATTTGATTATCAAAGGTAAAATGTCATCTTTCTTCATAAAAAATAATGATGATTGCATATTGTGATGATTTTTTGTTCATTGTAAGACCTTTACAAAGTAAAATCATCAAATATTTTTTTTGTTCAACTCGATCTTTTTTATTCTCATTTTGGCCTCAATTTATTATTGGCTCTGTCTGGTAAATGGAAGCATGTATGTCTTGGGAGATTAGGCAACCAATTGAGCCATAGAACTTAGCACCTTAAAGCTTTGATGTAACCAATCCAATATTCCTCAAACATGGCAACATTTGGCTCTCACATACTAATCACTTACATAACCTTAGAACATATGGCTTCTAGTTGATAGAAAAATCTCCCAGCCAATAGATTAATGTGTGCCACATAATGATCAATTATGTTATTTACATTTTTATAATTTTAAAGAATTGTTTTTCTAAATATTATGCTCCCATCAAAAAAAAATCTTACTCCACTATCTGTATGCATCATGTATGTGAATGTTCATCCATATTTATTATTCAATTCTCAAGCATATGTTCATCCATAAAAGAAAATGTTCTAATCTCCAGCTTAGGCTTTAGTAAGTGGGGCCTTAGTCGTCGACATTAAAGCCCTTTATGAATCGTCTTAAAGAAATTTTGCATTTTATTTGATCAGTGATTTTATTTGATATGTTCCAAAAACATTAATTTCTATAGTAAAAAAAATTGCGAATTAAGGGGGCATGAGTGAACTAATGCACTCACTTGAAATAATATTTATGTTTTAATATATCATATAATTTCAATTATATAAATATAATTTTCTATAAAAAAAAACTTAATTTTCAACCCTTTAAATTTTTAGATTCCAAAATTATAAATAGCTATTGAAGAAATATTGATAAAATTTTTAAACTAATTAATTTATGTGTCCAATTAAAAAAAATTATGATTCTGCCATTATCAAAGAGAAACTTTATATCTCCAACAAGCTTAATATGATATTGATTCAGAGCGACGTTATGATACCATGGCACTGATTTTGTTCTTTGAAGGATGTTTGCTCATCATATACTATTAAAACTAGGAACCTGTCATTAATATCTTCTTTAAGTACATGGAGGTTGAAATGGACAAACATTGAAGTGTGTTGCTTGTAGGATGGGAGAAGATGCTAGTGCTTGGTGAGCACAATTGTTGAGAATGAGACAAGGAGAAGGGAGATGATGGATTTGTTGTTGGTATGAGATGAAATAGCTTTTGAGGGCTCATTTCCCTCCCACTATTTTGAAGCAAATACTTCACCTTAAGTTTTAACAATATGTGCAAGGAACTTGTTCTGTAAGTAAATATAAAGAAGATTTCTGTAGGTTGAGTGGATGGAACAATCTAAATGAGTCCCAAATTAAAATCAATGTATGATATATTCGGGGCTTAAATGTCATCTCATATAAAAATTAGAGTTAGGCTTGATATGGTCATTATCTCAAGTTTTTAATTTCACATTGTAAGCAAAAATTCAATTCAAATGACATTAAAAATTGCACTAAACTATTCACCAATTCAGTGAACTAGCTATGAAAGCTAATAAATCTAATAACAACTTACTAAAACTCCTGTAACTCAATGAAAACCAAATAACCCAACCATCTCGGCTACAATTAATGAGGATAATACACCAAAAAAAACATAGAACACAAACCTATTATTTAATACGTTATTTGATACTTTAAGACATTTAAAATATCTTTATTTTAATTTTGTGTGCTTTCATTTTAGGCTTTAAAGGTATATATTTCCCAATGCTAACCCTCAATTTTATTTTATTTCATATCGATGTAATCATGTAATACAAGCCTTATGTATAGTATTTATATTTGATCATCATGGAGCTAATACTTTTTATTTTATGTTAAATATCACTTGACCTCTAAAATTTTTAATAAGCTATCATGATATGTTTTGTATATCTAATATTCTTTTAGAGAGATTAGAAAGATGTTCGGAAATTCCTTCTATGTTGTTAAGTAAAATTTTTATGATTAGATGGAGAAAAATATTTGGTCTATTTATATTTAGGTCTTCATTAATCATGTGTGATATGGATATTAGAAATTAGAGAAATAAAATATTTGAAAATTACAAGTTGACATGCATATGCAGCAAGTTTAATATTGAAGGAGTTGTAAAAAATGGGGGGCAATTTAGTGGAAAGCAACCAACAATGACAATGGAGAATAACGATCAAGGTTCTAATTAAACTACATGTGTTTGTAAATTTTATGATAAGTTTTCCTGTATAAGAAATGAACATTTATAGTACAAGTATTTAAACATTTGCTTTTATATTAATGTGTAATTACTTTAGCATTAATATTCTTGGCAATGTTGAAATGTTAGTGTAGAAATATTGAAATGAACTATTTTGAATAACTATGATTGTATAAATTTTATTTTACAATAATTTAGGCAAGGTGGTTTTTTTTGTTGTATTGAAGGTTTTCAATGGATTTTAGGATGAAAAACTATAAAAAATGATGATATGATGAGCTTGGTGTTCTATTTTTGACAATCATTATCCTCTAAGATTACTGGCAAAATTTGCAAAGTAGTTTTTGCCAGAATTTTTGTCGACAGGTGCCATCAAAATTTATGGTAGTTAGTCATCAGACATTTGAATAGATATTACTAGTGAAATTATGATAAATAGCTCTATTGCCATTTTGAAATAAAAAAACTTATAAAATTTACCAAAAGAATATTTTTAGGTAATGTGATTCAAAATACAACATTTTCCTTCCATGGTTATGTCAAAAATCTGCTTGTACATGATTAAAATTTTTTCTAGCACATAATTTCCACAGTAGACCACCTTTTGACGTGCATTTCACTAGCAAAAATAAATATAACGAAAAGCAATTATTTTTGGTGGATTTAAGCATTTTTGGGGGGTAAATGGAGAAATAAGCATTTCCAGTAGTAAAAGATATATGTTATCAATGAATCTAAATACAAATTGCAATATACGAGGCTATCTTTATGTACTTTTTGTAATTTTGATGGATCGACTACAAAAGCCATAACCAAAGTCAAGAGACAACTTGACATCTCTAATGTATAAAATAGAAGCAACCAAGGGAATGAGACCCCCCTCCTCGCTTACCTCAGTATTGTCAGGATCAACATTAAGAACTAGAATGATGAGAGGTTAATCTACATAATATCATTTTTTATCATTTTGATGGAATTTCATTTAAATAAATTTTTACCCTATTGAATAAATTGAACACATGATTCTTCATAGATATTTGAGCTTGTACTTCCATGACCAGTTTAATTATATCCATGCTAAAGATGAAAGGATTCATAAGGGATTGAAATGAAGTCAATAGTGTTGTGAAAACTATTATGAGATAATAACTATTGTTTATCATTTCTCGAGTTTTATAATAAACATCAAAAGATACTCAAATTATATTTATTAACTCATAATTTAAAGTAATATACTACACATATTAAGATTCTCTCATCATCTTAGATCGAATAGTGGTTCCTCCCAATTATAATATAAATATTCTAATGTAAAAAAATAAATGTGGACATAATAATCCTCCTTTTCTATCTTTGTATGTCTTGAGAACACCAGTGTTGAGCTTTATTCTCATATGTATTATATATATGTATATAATAATTTTGAAGGTCAATTTACTTTAGCACTCGCCATGATCACCTTATTTGTCACCTTATAGGAACCATTTCTGCAATCAATGCCTACTTAAAGTTAGTAGATGTCAGGCAATCTATTATAATGCAATTTTCAATCATCTAGTGATCTATATATTTAATAAAATTCAATCAATTTTATAATAAAATTTTAAGCTCTCTCCATTATGAGGTATATGAGAAATCATAGGAAATAAATAATTTCCTCGCTCCTATTACCTCTAGTAGCTCTGATGAGCTAATCATAAGACTTTCAATGGCTAAATAATGAGTAATCCTTCATTAGCATACTCTACAAGGTCAAAAAAATTCATTCGAATATTTTAAAAGAGTTATTTATCTTTCATGGCTCTTTGACCAATCAACCTCCTTTCATTCGAACACCATAAATTGAAACAACTAACCAACATCAATTAATTATATCAAATGATAACATATTGAAAACATCACACCAATAATTCATCTTTGTGCCTATATTATGTAAGTCATGAATGCATTTAAATCCATAGGATTTCTTCACCCATTACATGGATTGTAAATCACTACACTCTATAATGTGTCTCTCACAATAGTCTTTTTAATTTCCATCCACTCTACTAAGATATATGTTACCACCTTTAGGAATAAAGTAATCATGTTAATCTTCTAAGAATTTATAGAAAAATTCATATTTTATTGAGTTATGATATTAAAAAAAAAATAAAAAAGTTATCTTTTTATATTATATTAGAAGTTTGTTTTGGCAAAGAAAAAAAGATTTTCATGTTATCATTTATGGACCACACACACGCACACATTTTTGTACTAAACATCTTGAACCTAGCCATTGCACTCTATTCTCTTCTTAGGTTTTTTGGGTGATCTCGAGGCGATTCTAGAGTTCATGCCTTCTCGCATCCCTGATCCTACTCCTGTCCAGTTTCTTTCATTTTTCTCGTGTTTTACCTTCTCTTGGTTTTATCCATGGTTTTTTGTGGCATAGTTTTGAGGTTTTTTGTTGTTTTTTTATTTTGGCAAGGGAGGCGGGAAGGGGGGGAGAGATGACGTCTTTGACATAATCCATCCTGGTTGCTTCGTTGTTCCTTGGCAGTAAGACCCATTCATTCAAGGATGTTGTAATGGGTTATTCTTCTTTGTCCTCTAGGGTTCATTTTGTGCACTATTCGTATAAGGGTTGTCCTTCTCTTTTGATTAAGGATTTGGTTGTTTTGTAGCTTGTTGTGCCTTTTTAGTTTACATTTGTCGGTAAATTCTTTCTTCGTTGTCCTAATCTCCATGTGATACACAAGTTTTTAATGAGCCTTAAACTTTATGGCTCCTTTAATGTCAGTTTGATGTATTCTCATGACATTGCTATACAACTTACTAATGAATTGGATTATAGTTGTATTTTCTCTTGGAGATCATATTATATTCATGGTTGTCAAATGAGGTTACTCAAATGGTCCCAAGACTTTGGTGTGCAGGTGGAGTCTCCCATTGCACATATGTGGATCTCCTTTCCAAACTTAAGGCTTCACTTCTTTAATTTATAAATTCTTTTTGGATTGGCCTCGGTGTTTGGTATACCTTTACATACTAACCAATTTACGACATCTTTATATTGCCCCTCGGTGGCTCGAATTTTAGTCGAGTTATACATTTCTAAAAAACATTCTAATGATATATGGTTAGGTTCTTAATAGAATGGTTATTTTCAAAAGGTGGAGATTGAAAACTTACCTATTCTTTATTCTCATTACAAGATGCATGACCATGGGATTAATGAATATTTTTTTTTACGTCCTGATCTTCGTAAGGAGAAAGTCTCATCTAAAGCTTTAGATGTTAATTGCAATGAGGAACATTTGGCTTGAGTGGGGAAAGGACATGTCTCTAATTTGAAGGATATGGTGGTCCAAAATATTTCTCATGTAATTGAGGATCCTATTTCTAAGGTCCTGGAGGATTATGATATGGTGGTTCATAATGTTTTTACTTCTATCATGCAACAAGTTTCTAATATTGCTCTTGAACATATTATGGGGCATAATTTTACTGAGCAAAGGCTAGATTGCATTTTACCTCCTATTAATGTGTCTGTCTCTAAAAAGATTGCTTGTGTTTCTACTAACAAATTGACTAATATGGTTTCTACAATAGTTCCTAACATATATACTAATTTGGTTTCTAACTCTTCTACTATTTTTATTCAGGAGAAAGATCAAGAGATCTTTGTGGATGTTGGACATGATAAAAGGAAATTAGTTGTGAGAGAGCCTTGTCCTTAGAGCAAGAATTGTGGCAGAAAGCTTTGCCTAATGATAGTATTGTTCAAATTATAGTTGGGCCTCAAAATTCTTCTCAACCCGAGGTTTTGATGTTTGGGAATAATGTTTCTAAAAATGTTAGTAATGTGGAAGGAGATGCTTTTTTCGGCGAAGAGGTTTTACCTCTTTCTAGGGAGCACTCTGGTATGTTTAATGAAAGTAATTTACCCCTAAATGAGCATTATCATAGTGATATTTTTAATTATAATGAGGATACGGATTTAATGGCCAAATGTTTTGCTAGAGATGATAATGATATTAGTTTTTCTAATGGTCGTAGTAAGTGAGGTAGGAAACCTAAAAATATTATTTTGAACTCTCCTCGTTCTACCCGCTCGCATACCTCCCATTAATTTGTGTTTTTTATGTTTAGTGCTATCATTTGGATTGTTAGGGTTATTGGTTGTTCTTCTTCTAAGGTGAGAGGTAAGAACTTATGTTGTATTTCTAATGTCTCTCTTCTTGTCTTACTTGAACCACTTATTTCATCTGATAAGTTACTTAGTATTGCTAAATTTTTGGGTTTTAAAAATGCATTGCCCAATGTTGCAAATGAAATTTGGATCATTTGGAAAGAGCTTATTTGTGTGGATGTCATTAGTGATTTTACTTAAGTCATTTACTTTGAATAAAAATAAGTTTGTCTTTATTAATGCTAATATGGTTTCTTTGGAATGTATTGGGTGCATTAAGATTTTAACTGGTTTCTATAATGCTTTCTTACCTTTAAAGTATCTTGGTGTTCCACTTTATAAGGGTAGAAAGGTTTCTTCCCACTTTGATGATTTAATTTTGGTTGTTCATAACAGACTCCTATGATCGTTGGATGGGGGGCATTCCATCGACTCTATTTTGAACACTACTTCTATTGCTTTTATCAAAGTTCACTATTTTTAAAATGAGCATGGTTGGGACGTTGACAAACTATCTAATGTTCTGCCTAATTTTATTATTCAAAAAATTTTACTGATTACATCAAACTTTCATTGTCTTGATGTTCACATGTGTGCTTTATCTAAAGACGGTAAATTTACATTAAAGGATGCTTGGCATTCTTTTCATGCTAATCAGGAGGCCACTAAGATTTTTAAAAGGATTTATCATAAAAGTATCTCATCTACAGTTTCCATTTTTGTTTGGCGTACTTTACATAAGTTTATTCCTACTAATTACAATTTGAATAGACATGGTTTTATCTTTCCTTCTAAGATTTAATGTTGTTATCATTTGGAAAATATGCATCAGGCATTTGTTTCTGGCCCTTGTGATATTAAAGGTTGGACGTACTTTAATGATATCTAATATTTAAACTATTTTAATACTAAGGCATTGATCTTCTCTATTCTTAACTTTTGGTTTGTAAAGTCTAGAGGTCATATTAAGAACGTTATTCCAACTTTATTTTTCTATTTTTTATCATTGGATAGGAATAATTCTTGCTTCAACGGGATGGTCAAGAATCATAATAGAATTATTCAAAGAGTTAAAGATAAGTTGGTGGCCATGTTCTCTTCTAAAATTTTGGTGCTTAAGAATTTCAATATTTTTTCTATTGCTATGGTGGATTTGTGTATTACATGGTTGGGGGATGTTTCCAATAATTCCCCTAATTTTACCTCTTAGATGATGCCTCAGGTTAATTTTATTAAGCTTAATGTGGAAGCTTTTAGAATTACTACTAGGGTGGGTTGTGGTGGTAGGCAATGCGGGCTTTGTTGGTCCCTTTTACAACGGTGATATGATTGAGGCTATTATATGTACAATCCTATATGGTTTGAATCTTTGTTATTCTCTTGATATCAAAAATATTGTGCTTATGTTTTGCTTTCATCATTGTTATTAGGTTTCTTTTTTGAGAAAGGATAATTTTTGTTCTTCTGCTATGTTTTACATGAGGAGGTATATTAATCAGTAGTTAAGTATGTTTAATTGTACCTTTTCTTTTCTTAAGTTGGAAGGGAATACTTGTACTCTGGGTATTGCCATGTTGAGTTGTGATTTAGAGTCCTTGGAGGATTTCATTATTCCTAACCTTGCTCTTCATATTAGAGGTCTGTTAAATTTGGATAAGATTAGTTTTCCTTATGTGTTTCATTAATTCTATTGGTGTTGGTTTTTGTTGGTTGTTGCCTGGTGGTTGTGGGTTTCCTCTTACCATCTAGGTTGGTTTGTTTCTTTTGATAGGCTATTAGGTGAACCTTTTGGTTTAGATTCTTCTTTTCCTTGCTGGGATTCTGATGGTGCACTCTATGTCTGGTCACTTTTCTCTCTATTCTCTTAGCAGATTAGCCTTTGGTCCTATGGTTACTCTGAGGTGGAGGTTTGGTTGTTGCTCAATTTTTCCTTTTGTGGTTTCCTGGGAGCTTTTTACTAGCTTCACTTTATTTGGTGTTGCTAGTTCCTGTTGGCTTATGATTTGTTGGAGGCTTTAGCTTCAAATTTTGGGGTGTTGTATACTATATGGCTGGGTTGGTGCTATTCAGTGGGCTGGTCATTCTATTTTGGTTCAGTATTTGTGTTTTAATTTCTGTGATATGTACTGCTCTACTTACAGTGTTTTTGGTATATGGTTCTTGTATTGCTATTTTTATGGTTATACTCTTAGAGGATTGGTGTTTGGCCTTGGGTACCCTTTCGACTAGGGGTATTTTTGGATTTATTTTGCCTCCTTTGTTTCAGGCTTAGCCTTCCATCTACTGTTTGTCTCTGAAAGTTTGTTAGGGATGTTAAGCCCTATAGAACTGGCCAAAGTCAGGGGTGAATTGGTATTTTTAAAAAAATTCTTTTCACAAAGAAGTAAAATCTCATAAACCAAAATCACTCCCCGGAGGCACTCTCTGAGTATTGCACTACAATCGTGACTCTCCTTTATCCCCCATAGCTAGGCAGAGAAGCCTTTACAAAGAACCTCTTTTTGCCACCCTAGCAAGGAAGATAACCTATCTCCTTTTGCTTCCTCCTGAAGCTGGCAGAGAACCACTATCAGTTGTTGAATCCTTACCTCTACAGACCCTTCCACAGATGAGAAACTCTAGATGAAGAAGAAGTAAAGCTATCCTTGAAGCAACCCTTGTGAATCCCCTCATAATCTCACCCTCACAAGATCATCTCTCTCTCTCTCTCTCTATCTATCTCTATCTCTCTCTCTCTCTCTCTCTCTCTCTCTCTTTCTCTCCTCAAGGTCTTCTCAGGTCAAGACAGTAGCAAAACATTGTTAAAAATGTTGAACAAGGGCTCTTAAATAGAAAAACTTCAAAGGAGATCATTAATTGCAAGTTGCCAACTATATCGTCTAGGACGATATGGACATCATCCTGGCCGATCATACAAATCTCAGAATATCAGCAAGAGCATCGCCCTGAATGCAAATTGGATGATTTAAAATTGGCTTGATCATCTAGGACTATCTCACGATCATACAGGCCGATCAATTCAAATCAGAAGAAAATCGTCCAAAGCATCGCCCTGAATTTAAGCTGTCTGATCCCAATCGTCCAGTACATCACCCTGAATTTGTGCTGGCCGATATTTGTCATCCAGAAGTAACTAAGGTTTTTGAATAGATCATCTTGGTCAATCCTGCAATTGTCCAGGACGATATGATCATATCAATCATCCTTAATTACTTCCTTAATTCTCTGATCAATTAAGGCATAATTTGTGAATATCGTCCAGGCTGATCCAAGATCGCCTTGGCCGATTACCAAAAAATACATAATACCTTAATTATTTATGGAGGCAATTTCTTTCTGTTTTAAGCTTATCATTCTGGCTGATACACGTATCATCCAGGCTGATTGGCTAATGACGGCTGCCTTAATTAAGAATCCTAAATAGAATCTCTATTTTAAATTAGATCGTCCAGGCCGATATAAATATCATCCTGGCTGATGTGAGTAAAAATAGAAATTCTAAGTCTCAAGTGTGTGTGTGTGTGTAGGGTTACTTAGCATCAGTCTCTTTGAACATTACAAATAGACTCAAGAAGAGAAAAAACAAATTACAGACGGACTCAACCCTAACGTACGCAAACTTGAACTGGCTTCATCTGTTCGTTCGATCTTCGGTTCCTGAAAAGTTAGAAGTAACAGGCAGTCCAAGAGAATCAATAGTGTCTGTCAATCATCAAAACGTAAGTCATAATAGTAGATTTCTAACAATCTCCCCCTTTTTGATGATGGCAAACACAAGTAGTAAAATCTCAATAAAAATAGCAGTTCATTAACATTTCAAAGTTACAAGCATCAACCTTTCCTACCACATCCTACTCCCTCTTTTGTCATCACAAAAAGAGAGACCTAGACACACAATAGAAAAAGGAAAAAACACAACAGAAACTAAATCAAACTACAAGACAAACTATAGAAAATAGAAAACAGAAAACAAAAAAATTAGAAAAATGAGGGACCCTGATCATCAGATGGAGGTGGTGGAGGTGGCTGCTGAAAGTCTCTAGCTAGCGTAGTAAACTGAGCATTGAATCAGGCGATGTCCTGTTCATGCTGCTGCTGCTGGTGAGAAATGTTGCTATTAAAATGGGCTAAGCCCTCTGTGCGGTGTTACTCGTAGCGGGCAATATCCTCAGAATGTTGCTGCTCCTGCGCAGCAACGTAAGCGTCAAAGCGGGTCTTCCATCAATTAAACCTCTCTATTAATTGATCAACCGGTGAGTACAGGTGTAGAGGAATAGGATCAGGAATGGGAGCAGGAGCGGGAGCGGGAGCATCCTCCTCCTTGGCCCCCCGACCTTCCCTATCTCTTGGGTGGAGACGAGTACTATGAAGAATTTGGAAAAAACTGTTAGAGTAGTGAGGTGCCTGAAGGTCTTGATGTCAAGGATATTAAAGATTATATTTGGTTTCTAGGACATAGGTTATGAGATGTCCTAAAGAAAGATTGGGTTTCCTCCTATGGCCTGGATGGCGAATAGTTGTTAAATGATCAATGTATCAAAAGAGTATATCAGTGGTATTAAATTCTCTTCGGGCCATGATGAAAAAGGTAGCCAAAGAAAGCAAAGGAGTGATGTGGATTTGGTCCCCGGCTTTTGGAATAATGGTGGTACGAAGAACATGCTGAATAGTCCTAGCATCTTTGACTAAAAAGCTAGTCTCTCGAACATGAAAGGGTGTGTTGGTTTGGCGAAGAAAATAGTTTGCCATGGACCAGTCAAAATCAGGATCTGAAACCATTATGTTTAGCTTATCCTCGGTGGTGGATAGCTGTAAAAGTTTAGCACAGTACTGATATGTGATCTCGACCGGGCGTCGATTCACATAGGAGGTCAGGGCTGTGAAAGTAGAATTTATGCAAAGGTTTGCATAAAGTTCTAGTAGAAGTTCTGAAGAAAAAGGGACAGAGAGGGTAAGAATAAAACAAAGAGAAGTATTCGCAAAGAGATCCATTACCGGATACGAAAGGTGGGCAGGATTGATTATTCTGGAAACGGTAATGCCACATTCTTTGTAGCGACGGTAAGCTGGATGATCCTCTACCTCCCTAAATCGAGGGTCTAGAGTGGCCCCCGAGGAACTTCCAGAAGCTTATCGAACTCATTTCCCACCAGCCATAGTAAGAAATTAGCAAGAAAACACAAGAGAAGAAGAGGTGTGAGGTGAAAAGCATGGCTGGAATGTTCTGAATTTAAAAAAATGGCCATATCGTGTAGGCCGATCGCAGAATCATCCAGGAAGATATGGTACAATAATTGTGTACAGGCCAATTGGTCAAAAAGGCGGTCCGATCGTCCAGGCTGATCATATATCGGCCAGGATGAATAGACATAGGCGATCATCCCGAGGAGTCAAGCTGAACGACCGTTGAAAAAGTAGATCATTCGGGCTGATTAGGTGTATTATCAAGGACGATGTATAATAATTGATCGTACCGGCCGAAGTTAAAACTTTTTAAATCTATGCCATGCGTATCATCCAGGATGAATAGTGGATCAGCAAGGATGATTATCCAGTAATGAATCATCCGGGGCTAATTTTAAGGATTTAAATGTGCTGACACGAGGATCGTCCAGGACGATCGAGTGTATCGGCCACGATGATAACCATAAAAATGCATCGGCCAAGACAAAATATGTTATCGGCCAAGACTATCAACAAGATTGCAACAGAGTTCGATCAGATCATCTAGGATCATAAATTATTGTCCAGGACAAAGAGTTACAGCAAGCACAGAAAAGTTCAGCAGATGGAAATTTGAAGAGAATTTTCCCTATCGGCCAGGACGATAAAATATTGGCCGGGATGATGTGACTAGAATTTGAAAAATAATGAAGGATGGTGATGATCAAAGCCCTCAAAAATA
>NW_021318849.1:111983-128474 GCF_001605985.2 Dendrobium catenatum
GGGGGCGGGGTGGCCACCAAGAATTCACGCCCAGCCTCATCTTTTTTCATGGGAGTTTTAACAAATTAAGTTCCAAGATAAAATTTTGTAAGACAAATTGGTTTTGTAGATAAGACATAAATATAGATCTTTCCCTCATTTTGCTAGGACTTTAAGATCTAAAAAACCTATAGGCACAAGCCAATGTACCAGGTCATTGGTACTTTAGTACCAAGTCATCATGTTTATTGGCCTACTTAGTAAGAGGAGGTAATCAACCCAATGTGATCAAAGGATCATTGTCAGCAGCCATAGGTTGCATCATTTAATGGTGCCATGTAGACCTAGGGTTAATATTTTTCTAAGGGGATAAATTTTAATCCACCATAGATAGTTAAGGGTTTTTGGCCCTATCAATCATATTCAATTAATTTGTATCTTATAGATTTTATGTTATTGGGGAGCATACAAGCTCTAGCCATAACTATAATTTATTAGTGTCATTTGGCGACAAACCATCTGGTTTAGAGGGCCCTAGTCATAACATTTTACTAGAAGTGTCATTTAGTTGAAATTTTGCCATTTAGAGGACATGTACCACATCCTTACAGGAAAAGCACTATTTGAGAATGAATCCTAGTAATATTCTTGACCAAATATTAGTTTTTTGTGAGATGAAATAATTTTTAGATTTATCCACCTTAGCAAACTGTTGTGGAGGGTGGATGGGTTTCTCTTCATGTGTTTAATGGTTAGTTTAAGTTTTAAATACTTTATATTTTTGAATTTCATGGAATATTGAGCTTTAATTGGTATTTGTGTGGCATTAAATGTTTGGAATTAATCCCTCTGGTGTATATCTATGTTCAACTTGACCATCATTGGGGATTAATAAAAAAATTTATTTTAGTGATTTAAGCAGGTCAACCCTGTCTACTTGCCGATAGAGGATCAGGTTCTCCGTTGGCTTTATGCCTTTACCTGTTAATTTTTATGATTATAATCCTTGAAGGCCTAATATGAACATATAGAAAAAATATTAAAGTTGATATCATAATCATACATTCGTTCATTATTTCATGTTGGGTCGACTACCATCCTATCAATGAGAAGGATTGAACTTGAACTTAAATTCATATCTTGACTAGTGTGGCATCCTTAGATGTCACGTGTACAAATACAACATGCTCTTTGGCTCCAATATAGGTTTATAGGGGTTATTTTAATAATTATCTCTTAAACCTTATGAATTTTATCTGATTTACTATAGCCGATCAAGTTTATAGCTGGTTTGATGCCTTTATTGGTAAATTTTCTTGATTATTAGCTACGAAGACTAATATGAACATTTTAAGGAAACAACCGATTCAATGTTACAATCATATATGTATTTAACAGTTCAAGTTGTGTTGACTCTGACCCCATAACATAATAGGATTGAGCTTAAACTTATGTTCATTTATTATCCTGTGCAGTATTCTCTAATGGCATATGTGTAAATAAAACTTGCTCGTTGGGGCCCATGTGGGTATTTATTGGGCATCTTTATAAATATATATTTTATCCTATCAACTATATCTAATTGCTAACAATTGATCGGGTTTCAACTTGGGTTTATCATTTGGCTTGCACAATATCCTTAGGTGTCATGTGTGTACCCATAACACACTCGTCGGGGCCATGCAGGTTTTCTATTGCATATTCATTATTATAGATCGGGGCACAAGTTGTGTTATTTTTGATAATCATAAACATTATTATTTTTATTTACTTTTCTATCTCCTAATCATTAAAGTTTATTATATACATGTTTTCTTTATTTAATATTAACATTTCATGTCCACAAGCTCACTTTCAAGCCAGCCCAAAATGTGGTTGACTAGGATTGAGTCAATTCTATGATTTTAATTTAAATGCATTTTTTACCTTTTATTGATTCAATTGAAATGTGGTTGATCATGAAGCTAAGTAATATTGCATATATACACTTAGGGGTTGGTGAGATAGAGTTTTTTTTTTATTTTTGATTATATCGTATAGGACGATTTCAAATCATCTTGGATGACCAGTTAAAGAAAGAAACCCTAATTAATGCATCTTATTAAGATCAGATAATTAACTAATCATTCAAGATAATCTAGATCATCCAGGAAGATTAGGCACATGCTTGAAATCCAACAGCCAATCTTATTTTAGCCATATTTTTTATATTGCAATCTTTTGTCTAATCATCCCAGATAATAAATATTATCCTGGATGATGAAAGGTAATCATGCCTAAATTGATCTGATGAATAGGTGAGTAATTAAGGTTTGATTGATTGCTCATATCGTCATGGATAATTGCAGAATCGTATTGGATGATTATCCTAAATCTTCTGGACATCTTGAACTATCTACTAGATGATAGTGCCAGATTATTAAACTAATCATACAAAAAAATTGTAGAATCATCTTAGACTATAAGTTATAATTCAACATATCATCCCAAGTTATCTCTTGGATGTTCCAAACTATTTGCTCGATGAAGGTGTATGTTTGAACTAATCATATAGGAAGATATATAATTCATTGTGGATGATTAGAACTAACTTTGTGTTCTAATCATATAGGAAACCCTGATCATCCTGGATGTAAGGGATAATTTGAAGTAATTGTGTAAGATAATCTATAGATTGTCATGAACAATCTCTGATACAAAGTTAAAAATTAGGATTATTTTGGAGCTCTTCTATTTAAGCTTAAGTAATTGTCCTTTGAAAAATCTATTATTATTGTCCTGACTGGAGAGACCATATAGAAGAATAAGGAGAGCTTGGGAGAGAGTGAGAGAGAGAATCTTGTGAGGGGAAGTTTATGAGGGGTTCACAAAGGTTGCTCCAAGCAAGGATTCAAGTTGTCTTCTCCACTCATCATCCTTAGTTTTTTGGTGGTGTTAAAATTGTTGCAACTTTGTTTTCAAAACTATGTTTTTATGTCATATGTTTTTTTTTAGGATTTGAAAATATTTTTGTGTTTAGTGGTGTTTCTTCTAACATATGTTGCAAAATTTTTTTGTGTTGTTTGTGCGTACTAATGTTTTAGGGAAATCATACTCCAGAATTCTGAAGAGTTCAACACTTCACAAAGGTTGCTCCAAGCAAGGATTCAAGTTGTCTTCTCCACTCATCATCCTTAGTTTTTTGGTGGTGTTAAAATTGTTGCAACTTTATTTTCAAAACTATGTTTTTATGTCATATGTTTTTTTTTTAGGATTTGAAAATATTTTTGTGTTTAGTGGTGTTTCTCCTAACATATGTTGGAAAATTTTTTTGTGTTGTTTGTGCGTACTAATGTTTTAGGGAAATCATACTCCAGAATTCTTAAGAGTTCAACACATACTAGATAAGGGTTTATTATAATTAAAGTCTATACTTTTCTATTTTTCTTGTGTATGAGAGAGTGTGATTGTAATTGGGTAATGTGTACACACATAGTGGGGGAGTTAGACAAAAACATGTAGTTTTAAAACTTATCATCCTATACAATTATGGGATAATACGAGATGAATTGACCTAAATGTTTCTCTATAAAGTAGTTAATTGAATCATGCCATAGAAATTTTCATTTGAATTATTCGTACTGTATGAAATTACATTCGTACAGATGACATCAAGAGTATATAATGGTTGCATACCTGTTCATCTGAAACAAATTCACCATTTTGTAAACTAGTCATACTATAAAAAATGTGTTTTATATTGACAACGTCTAGAGTAAGAAATGGGTGTGTACCCATTCATCTATACATATAGGTAAATTTCTTTAACCCTTCGTACTGTATGAAATCAGGTTCATACAAACGATGACTTGAGTACAAAATGGACACATTTATTTTTCATACCAAATACAGCATGATTTGGTTAAACTGATTGTACTATATGATATTGGGTTCATATAGTATACCGATCAATATATGAAATACATTCATACTGATCATACCGGGCAAATCTATTAAGTTTTGAACTATTCATACTGTGTGATGGAATTTCATATATGCGACCACTAGAGTGTGAATTCTATTCATACAGGATCATACCAAGATTATTTTGTACTATTTTTATGTATGATGTGCGATCATACTGTACAATACAATATAGATAAATTGAAATTTTTAGTTTTCTGGATGGTTTTTTTTAGCCATTCATATATAAGAGTTCTAAAAACTAACTATGAGATAACTCTTACCACAAATTTCTTTTGAGAGTGCACTTGGAGTGTGTTTTAGGAGAGTTTCTTGGGATTGCAGAGTGAGACTTCTCTTAAGAGTGATTTTTTAGGAGATTCATAAAGGTTCCCAATGGTGAGTATCTTTTGCTTGTTCTTCAAAAGTTCTTCCCTACTTTCTTGAAAACTATTAGAAGAAGATTTTCAAAGGAGTGCTGGTACTTTACCATCACCGAGAGGGTGAGAAAGGATGTTGGTACTCTACTGACACTAGGAGTGTGTGAGAGGATGCCAGTGTTGCAACTCAAGCTTATGAGTTTATGTTTTTTATGCAAACAAATATTGTGACTCACCTTTTATTGTCTAACTGTATTTGAATTATATGATTATTAATGTGTATACTAACTTTTTAGGATTATGATGTATCATTCAATGCTTAAGATTTGGTAGAACTAGTTTTATTTCTAATATTCATTGATATATTTTTTGATTTCTTGAGTCATATCCTGTAAGGGTGTTTGCTTGCTTTGTAATCATACTCACACACACTTGGAAAAAATTCTATCTAATTGTTAGAGTTTTTTGTTTTTGATCATATCATCCGGGATGATCCAAAAATTATCCTGGACGATTAGCTAAAAAAAATAACGCTAATTAAGGCATTCTGGTTGAGGCAGACACAATTAAGCAAATCGTCCTATATGATATTATCATCTTACGGGATGATAGGCCCAATTCAGAAAGAATCTGCCTCCAGATCTATTTGAGCATCATTTATTTTTGTATATCATCTAGGATATCGTCCTGGATGATGCAGAACAATTATGCTTAAATTAATCTAGTAATTAATTGAAATAATTAAGGTTTGATTACTTGATCATATCATCATAGACGATCACAAGATTATCTTGGACTATTAGTTTATAAACCTTAGTTCTTCCTGGATGAATTATGATTGGTCTAGCTCCATTTAGGGTGAAGCTCTGAACAATATGTATATTTTTTTATTAATTATCCTGGATGATCGTGAGATCATCCCAGACAATTGTGAGATCATCCTGGATGATCAGTTTACTTTTCCATCATCCAGATATACATTTAAGGTGATGTTCTGGATGACCCATCATTTATACTGATCGTACAAGATGGTACTTATATTGTCCTAAACGATAATTTTAGTTTGTTGCAATTAAAAGAAAATTTGGAGCTCTTGTATTTAAACTTTGTTAAAGACTTTGAAAGGGTCTTTGGCAGCAATTGAAGCTTCATTCTTTTGGAGGAAACTTGAAGAGAGAGCTTGAAAGGGAGAGAGTAAAGAGTGGAGTTTGAGAGAGGGATAAGATCCTTGGAGGGGGTTTCAAGGGAGTGCGGAGGTGGGTTCACATGGTTGCGCCGATAAGCTCGCACCTTAGTACCATTGAATTTAAGGGTCATCTTGATGGAAGTTTTGGGAAGAAGAAGATCTCTTTGTTGTCAGAGGAACAGCGTAATCCACCCCACCGGGGAAGGTGGAAGTGATTTTATAA
This sequence comes from Dendrobium catenatum, assembly GCF_001605985.2. NCBI lineage: Eukaryota > Viridiplantae > Streptophyta > Magnoliopsida > Asparagales > Orchidaceae > Dendrobium > Dendrobium catenatum. The sequence continues at coordinate 117,694 of NW_021318849.1, forward strand.
GGGCTTCTCCACCTAGCTGTGGGGGATAAAGGAGAGTCACTGAGTTAAGTGCAATACTTGGAGGGTGCCTCCGAGGTGTGGACGTAGGTTAAGATTACCAAACCACTATAAAATTTGGTGTATTCTTTCTTATTGTACTTCCACATTTAATTTATGCATTTTAATTTTTGTGGTGATTTTTTGGTTTTGTTTGTGTTTTTGTTTGAAGTAATTTTTAAATACTAATTCACGTCCCCCCCTCTTCGTTAGCCTTGGGACTAGTTCATAATGGCTTAACATCCCTGTCAAACTTTCAAGTATTATCAGAGCACTTTTAGCCAGCACTCTACCATCACCAGGAGGGTAAAAAGGATGTGGTACTCTTCCAACACCAAGAGGGTGTGAAAGGACGCTGGTTCTCTGCTGTCACCAAGAGGGTAAAAAAGGATGATGATACTCTATCGCTCCGAGGTTTGTTCTTCTCCTCCTTATTATGGGAGCAAATGGAGAATCAGTTGGGTATAATACAATACCTAAAGAGTGAGTCTTCAGTGAGTGGGCGTTGATGCAGTTGGACCAAACAACTATAAATATCCATGCTCTTTAGTATTTATTTTTATTGCTTTTTTATTGTTCTGCACTCTTAATTTTATAGTTTTTTTAAAAGAAGTAAATAGCTACATTAATAACTAAAAAAAATTCAAACTACATTCCAGTAGCATTTGATTCCTCCTTCAACAAGTTAATAAAAGGAGGAACCTTATTCATAAAAATGTCTTCCCAAATAAATGAACTAAAGTTAGCATAGTCAGCACAAAGATCTGCTAACTTATTATATTTCCTATCTATACAATTAAAAATAACATAGCTAAAATCTTTGATAAAAGAGAGATCCCCCAACTCCTGTCCATAAGTTTTAACAGCACTGTAAAAATTTGATAATATTCTTGTTATCACCTTCAAAAAGAAGTGGGATTCTAAGTCATCTTTTGTCTTTCCCTAACGAGTGAAGAAAAAAGATTAAACCCTTATATGCAAACATCCAATCTTTAATCACATCCTTGATAGATTGAATGGCTAAATGCTCCAACCTAGACATATCCCAATGAAAACAAAAATGACCAAATGCCAATAGAAATGTTCCCTTGAAATCTCTAAATACACCTCAAATCCTAGCCTTTCGAGACTATAATATTGAAGCATCTACATTAATTTTGATCAAATTGGGTGGAGGAGGATGCCAATGATTATCGAATTTCTAAAAGGCTGATTAGCGTTCGAGATACTTGAGTTAAAAAAATTATGAGAGTTAGAAACTGCAACAAAACTAACCACATTAGGCGCAATCATCGAAGGGCTGCATTCTATTCCACCATACAGTGTTACAAAATAAATTTACTAACCAATGATTCTTATTATCCAACAATTTACACTAGTTTTCAAAATATTCAAAAGTAAGAGTTCCAAAACCACACTTATTTAAATATTGAACTACATCTTTCATCTTCTTGCATTTTATTACAATGTAACAAATGTCTTCGATTTCACCACTGCCCCTAGGACAACAATTATTCCCCTTCAATCTTCTATATGATAAGAATATGAAGGTAGGAATTTCATTGTTGAAAATTCTCCACCAAAAGGTTTCCACCCATGGAATATGTTTGGATTTTTTCAGCCAAGACCAATTTTTGAAAACAAAATAATGTTGTTCCATTGCTTCAGCTACCAATGCGGAAAGAGACTTACTAGAATTCTATTAAAAAATCTATAATTTTTCATCTAAAATTTAAGATGAAATTTTAATCTTCCTAATAAGATCTACAAGGTCCTTCCCAAAGAATTCATTCAGTTTCCTTTATCCCAACAACTATTGGAAAAAAACATGTCAAGTGTTACTTCACTATTCCATTGTGATAGTAAAAATATTGGTCATCTATCAATGTTTTTGTCCATAATCCAAGTATCTTTTAAGACATCAATGAATTCCCCATTAGCAATACTCCATCTAACAATTGGTTTAAGAAATTTCCTGCCATCAATAATTAATTTCTAAGCAACAGAACATTCTCTCTTTGAAGTACCATAATAAAAAATAGAACCATATTTCGGGCAAAGAACTTTGTGTAATAGTGAATCTTTATCTTGACTATAACTCTAAACAAGTTTGGCTCTTAACAGTCTAGGTTTTTTTAAATAGGAGTATTATCTATTGCCTCCACAAATCTTCGGTATGCATAAAGAATCACAGTTAACGCAATGAAGCCCAAAACCTCTGTGCTTCATATCCTAGATGATGCTTCTGCACAGCTTAACCATTTAATTCAAAATAGCTTTTGGAATCAATGAAAGGGTAGGATGAAAGCTTGGATAAGAAAGTAAATTTGACTTGATAAGAGTTATCCTCCCAGTAAGAGAAATGAATTTGCCACCCTAAATGTTAAGCATTCTCAACACTTTGTTTATAAGGAATTGAAAATCTGCTCTAACTATTTTTCTCAAAGCTATTTTGATACCCAAATAAGAGAATTCCTTAACTGATTCAAAATTCATAATACAAGAAATAGCTCTTTTTTCCTTCTTTTCATAGATTTTCCAAACAAAATACCCAGTTTAATAATGTTTACCTTTTGTCGTTCCTTTCCAACCACAAAAATCCATTAAAATACATTAATCTCCTTCACCATCTTCAACCTGGCTTCAAAGAAGATAATTATGTCATAAACATAGAGTAATTGAGAAATATTTGGCCCATTTGGACAAATAACAAACTCCAATATCCTCTCTTCTTTGAAAAAAATGCATTCAATAAGCAGTTGACAACAAAATATTAAACAAGACAGGTGATAATGGGAAAATAATAATGTGGGTTTCGATAAGAGGTTGAAAACCACTTCAAGCATTGATCCAATTAGTTAAATTTCCATTGATTAACAAAGAGAAGGAAGGATTGTGCATACATTCCATAATTAAATTTGAAAATTTTGTATGAAAAGAAAATAGTCTAAAGCTTTCCCCTAAGTGGGCCACCCCTTAGATTCATAAGCTTGCTTCATATTTATTTTGAAGGAGACAAAACCTTTAGAAGATTTAGAATACCTGAACTTATTGATGATTTCCTGGGAAATAAGGACATGATCAGAAAGCGACCTTCCTTTAGAAATGCCACTTATTTTTGGAGATCAACTTTGGGATAATAAGAAACTTTGTATTCAATAGAACCTTGGAAGCTACTTTATAAATAGTTGTTGCAAAGACTAATGGGTCTAAAGTTTGAAGGAGACATAGAATTATTTACCTTTGGGTTCATCTCTATAATATATCTCTTTTCATTCTTTAGCACATTTCCCCATAATAGAAGAACTCATTAACAGCATTCTAGAAATATTTTTTATAAATGGTCCAATAGGATTTAACAAATGAGTAGGAAATACCATCATTCCCAGGAGCTATGTTCCCTCCAACTTGCTTGATCACAGACTCCACCTCTTCCAATGACAATTCTTTGTTCAACATCAAAATATTCTCTTCATTCAAAAATCTTCATGGTTTAGGCTATCTAGCCATTGAGTATATTCTCTCTTTTCATTTTTCTTTTTAAAGAAAACAAAACAAAAAACTTCTTCAATTTGATGTTGATCTTCAACCACAATCCCTTTTTCATCTTTGATCTTTTATATGAAGTTGGAATTTCTTCTTGCACTAGCAAAGGCTTAAAAAAACCTGGAATTGTAATCACCTTCCACTAGCCATTTGACCTTAGCTCACTGTCTCCACCATGTGCATAACCGAGTCAAGGTTGAATTCAATTCATTGATTTTAGCTTTTAATGCCCAACTGTCCTCAACTGAGAGAGGCACAAAATCAGCTTCCTTAACTTGTAATTCCAAGATTTCTTTCTTAAGGGTTTCTTTGAATGATTTAAGTTTTTAAACTTGTCTTTGCTCCAAAAAACAAAGCCTTTAAAGCCCTTCTCATCTTATAATTCAGAATTAGGGAGAGACTTCTAAAAGTCTTCTTCCTCCAAGCCTCCCTCACCACCATAATTGAAGCTAGAAGACATCATTACACAAGAGGATATGATATCCCCACCTTCTCCTTTAGATCATAATCTAATCTTCTGCTTATCGGAACCAAATTGATATGGCCCTAACTTTTGAGGTTAATTTTAACCTTCCTACTAACATTTGAAGAATTACAATCTTTGCCAACTGGACATTCATTACTTTTACTTCTTTATCTGAGAAATTAATACCAGGTCCATTTTTAATAATGAAAATGATAGGAGACGCAACTTCTTCCTTATAAATGCTAACTATCTCTCCATCCTCAATTAATTGATTTAAAACATCAAACTTGTTAACATCTTTAGGAATATAAATAGAAATATAGATTATATCCCCTCCATTATCCAAAGAATGAAAATACATAACTTGTCTTTACTTAATACCTCTACAACAAACACTTCATCTCGAGGGCTTGAATCATCATTTGTTTTATTCATTTCTAGATCATTTTGGTTCTTCTTGGCAACCTCATTTACTTCACACCAGCAACCTTTTTAGCTTCCTCCTTCAAAGGTCGTGTCCAAGTATTCTAGAAGCTTGAGTTTTTTAACCTCCTCTTTCCATAATTGACATAAACCCAAGGTCCATAACTTACTTTGTACCAATCATTGACCTCAATTCCACCCTCCTCAATGTTTGAAGACACTTCCTTAGCAACTAGAATGTAATTTTCATCCTTCTTTCTGGTTTGTTTAAAAGCCTAATTAACATATAAACAAACACTCCCATAATTTTTTTTAGATGTCCTATTTTACCACAATTAAAACATAAGTTCAAAATTCATTCATATTCGATCTCTTAGAGAATTTACCTGAGCTTTACTTCCCCATACATCCAACAGTAGTTTGTTTCCTAGCTTGATCCTGACACAAATTCTTGCAATCTCTCTTCTCCCCCAGTTGAACATTTTTCTATTAATCAAATATGGAGTACCAACCATGGAAGCAATTCTGCACACATTAATCTCATCCCAACAATGTAATGGGAGATTAGGCATCCTTATCCAAACCTATGGTTGTAGTCTGTTTAAAGAGGTTGGCTGAAAAGAGGGTGACCATTTATCCATTCATATGATATGTCCATTTATATAGCATGGTCCAATATAAATGATTAACTCCATAGTATCTACTTCTTCAGAAGAACATAGCACCCATCCCATTCCATGCAATACCAAGTGGAACCATCCTAATTTATACCATTACCTTCTCAATTCCATACCAATGACATGATATGGAACATTTTCTCCAAACACTTTGACTACCAATGATTTTTGTAGCTTCCTACTTTTTTTCAGCTCATTTTGATGATGTAGCTTCACCACCCAATTCTCAATCAAACAGTCACCAAAATAAATATCCAAAGCTTTGATATTTGTTTGATATTTGATTTTTTACTCCATGTGTTCCCCAAAACCTTGCTCGATTGTTGAATAGAAATATTTGTCAAGTTATCTACTAAGTTGTAATTGGCCAGGTCAACTGAATTCAAATTGCGTACCTTTACCATATTAGCTACTGAATGGTAATCATTACTAGATTTGCATACATCCAAGCTCTACTTTCCAACTGCCTCCTTGAGCTAGCTATAATCGGAATAACTCTAGTAGAGTTAATTTTTTTGTTCCTTCTGGTCTCCTCAACCACATTTCTACCATTCACAACATCAGATACAATATTTAAACTAGAAGACGGGGAAATACCTAAAAATTGGATTGAGCTCCAATTTGGATTCCTTGAGAAATCTATACAGTTTTAGCCTATTGTCAATGAAATCCACCAGCATGTTCTTACCCTTTTTAACAGATTTAAATTGTTTCTTCAACAGCAATAATCCACCTTTATTAATGACAAGGGGTAAACCAGATTTGTACCTTTTCTTTGCATCCAGATAAATCATCAAAAATGCATCTAAAAAACAAGGCGGAGTCGAAACTTGATTCGAATTAGAAAGAAACCTTACACGATTTATAAATTATTGATGACCATCAATGGAGCCACATCCTGACAAATCCCAATAACCCTCCACTATCATCAGAGGAGATCCGAATTTCCTAGAAACCCAAATTTCAAAAAAATGCTTTCCATCTATATAATCCGTGAAGTTGAAGAATTTTCTTTTAATTTTGTGGTTGAAATTTTTATTTTGAGAAAATTTTCTTTGTGATAAAAAAATTTTATTTAGTTTTATAGCAATTCCAAGAATTTTTTTTCAATTACTAATTTACTCCCCCTCTTTATTATGCTTTCGAAAAATTTAATAGGTCTAACAACCTATTTTGACATTCAAGTGGTATTAGAGCCTACATTCAGAAATTATGGTTTAGATAAATTTTTAAAAATGATCATGGTTAAATTTTAAAATTGTAAAACACCCGAAGGACATTCAATCACTTGACCCCCATTATTTGATAACATCCCTTTTGATTTTTGGAAAACATGTATATCAATATTTCTTTAATCGCTTGACTATCGAATGTGAATTTTATTATAAGAAGGCTACACTAGACCAACTAGACTTGTAGATGGCATTAGAACTGAAACACTGTTTACTAATTGGACAGTAGGGGAGAATGAATTAGCTCAATAAATGCTAAATGTTTAATCAACTTTTTCAATGTACTTAAGTTTGAAGACTATATGTGTGTTTCAACTTATAAAATGAGAAAAGAAATCTGGGTAGACTTCACATAACTTATGAAGGAAACGATGAAATGAAATAATCTAGATTGAACATTCTTTTACATGATTGTGAAATTTTTCACATGAAACTAAATGAATCAATCACAAACATGTATTCTCTCTTTACACAGATAGTCACTTCATTGCATGCTTTATGTAGGGAAATAATGTATATTAAAAATATAAATAAAATTCTTTGTTGTTTGCCAACTACTTATGATGCAAAGATAACTACTATATAGAATCAAATATCTTAAATATTTATTCTATTGACAATCTTTTTGGATCACTAATTGCTTACAAGAAAGTAGAGACTCAAAGACAGATTGGTGTAGGTAATAAGTGGAAAGAGAAAAGACATTGCATTGTAAGTAGATGAATTGAAAACTTATTAATCTTAGCCTAAGGATGAAGATGATATTGCCTTAATGATAAGGCTATTTAGAAGTTTCCTTAAGAGGAAGTAAAGTAGACTTCAATAGTGGAATAAGGGTAAGTTCCATAAAAATGCTACTACTACTAGTGATGTAATTTGCTATGAATGTAGGAAGCTTGGTCACATCAAATATAATTGCATGAATCTCAAAGATAATCCTAAAAAGGAGAAGGTTAACAAGAAAATCAATGTTAGGAATTGCAAGAAGAAATTGTAGAGAGCATTCCGGGCAAGCTAAGCTTCAAATTCCTCAGAAATAAAAGCAGAGTAGGATGTCACAAATTTGTGTTTAATTGTTGTCAAGCATAATCTATTAGATTAAGAAGAGTTATGTGTCTTTACCTACAAATAGTTATTTGATGTTTCTAAGAAAATTCATACCACTTATAGGAAACTCAAAAAGCTGCATGCTAAATTGAACATAGAATTTTTAGAATTAAAGAATAGCATGAAATTCTTAGGAATGACCATGCATTGATTGATAGAAACCACATGAAGACATTGGATGAGTTTTATGGAATAAACAAAAAAAGCATAAACAATTGAAATCATCACATATTGAACCTAAAAATGATTTTAAAATATTTACGGTTGAATTTGATAGTATAGAACCTTATTTAAAAGTTGATAATTCAAATTTAGAAAGTGTTAACTCATATTTCAGAGGGAAAATAAAAGATCTTGAGGAAAATAAGATACCCACTATGCTTAAAAAATTTTATAATCTTAATAAAAAAATATACAATTTTAAAACCTATAAAAAGACATAACTCGTGTACACTGATAAATCCTTTTACTAGAATTAAATGTTTTTCTATTGGAATGATTGCCCATATTTCTCACTCTTATACTATTCATAGTAAATCATATCTACTGTGGAGACCTAAGATGCATATATTAAATTATATAAAACATGCATCAAGGTTATTATTACAAAGAGGATAACCCAAACTTGTTTGGGTTCCGAAGTCTAACATTTGATTATCTTATAGAAACACTCTGACATAAGATCTCGTTAGAGAATTTGGTACCTGAGCAGCATATATTAAAAGAACATGACTGAAGATACGACATAATTCATATCATTAGAAGCAAGGAATAGAGGCAAGATTATAGTGGGGACAATACCACTTGAAAAGTTATTGGCACGTGTATGATTGGAAAATTGAACAATTTTTTATTGAAAATCTATTATTGGTAGAAGGCTCAAATCTTAACTTGTTAAGTATTTGTCAGCTATATGAAAAAAGTTATATTGTAAATTTTTTTTCCAACTAGCTGCATAATAAGCTAAAATGGAATTGATGTATTTAATGAAAATAGGGTAAAAAGGTGTAAATGCTTGATTTGAATTTTATTAAATCTTCTAATGCTTTATGTCTCAATAAAATTACTGATGAATCATGGTTATAACATAAAAGACTTTGTCTTCCAAGCATGAAAAACCATAGAAAAATTATGCAAAAAGAATTGGTTAGAGTAATACCTAAACGAGACTTTACTAAGGATCACATGTGTGATGCATGTCAATTAAAAAAATAGGTGAAGTCCTCCTTTCATTCCATTAAGGATATTAGTGAAAGTTTGTTAGGAATGTTAAGCCCTATAGAACTGGCCCAAGCTAACCAAGAGGGGGAGTGAATTGGTATTTTAAAAATTTCTTTTCATAAAGAATAAAAATCACATAAACTAAAATCACACCACAAAAATAAATGCAGAAATTAAAGTGCGGAAGCAAGAAAACAAGAACACATAAATTTATAGTGGTTCGATCAACACGACCTACGTCCACTTCCTGGAGGCGCCCTCCGAGTATTGCACTACAATCATGACTCTCCTTTAGCCCCCACAGCTAGGTGGAGAAGCCTTCACAAGAACCTCCTTTTTGCCACCCCGGCAAGGCAGAGAACCTATCTCCTTTTGCTTCCTCCTGAAGCTGGCAGAGAACCACAACCAAAAGCTGACTCCTTACCTCTACCGACCCTTCCACGGATGAGAAACTCTAGACAAAGAAGAAGCAGAGCGATCCTTGAAGCAACCCTTATGAAACCCCTCACAAGCTCATCCTCACAAGATCCTCTCTCTCTCCATCTCTCTCTTTATCTCCTCAAGGCCTTCTCAGGTCAAGGAAGCAGCAAAAGGTCTTCCAAAACATTGAACAAGAGCTCTTAAATAGAAGAGCTTCAAAAGAGCTCATTAATTGCAAGTTGCCGACAATATCGTCCAGGCTGATACGGACATCGACCTGGCTGATCAGTGCAATTCTCAGAAGATCGCCCATAGCATCGCCCTGAATGCAAACTGGATGATTTAAAATTGGCTTGATCTTCTAGGCCGATCTCATGATCGTCCCGGCCGATCAGTTCAAATCAGAGAAAAATCGTCAAGAGCATCACCTTGAATTCGAGCTGGCTGATATGTATAGTCCTGAAGTAACTAATGGTTTTTGAGTTGATCGTCCTGGCCGATCCTGCGATCGTCCAGGACGATATGATTGTATCAATCATCCTTAATTACTCCCTTAATTTCCTGATCAATTAAGGCAAAATTAGTGAATATAGTCCAGGCAAATCAATGATCGTCCTGGCCAATGATTTAAAAATACAGTATACCTTAATTATTTATGGCGGCAACTTCTTTCTATTTTGAGCTTATCGTCCTGGATGATACACGTATCATCCAGTCCGATCTATTAAGGACGGCTGCCTTAATTAAGAATCCTTATTTAGACTTTCTATTTTAAGCCTGATCGCCCAGGACGATGTAAATATCGTCCTGGTCGATATGAGTAAAAACAGAAATTCTAAGTCTCTCAAGTGTGTGTGTGTAGGGATACTTATCATCAGTTTCTTTAACCATTACAAGTAGACTCAAGAAGTGAAAAAACAATGTACAGACTGACACAACCCTAGATCAACGTATTCCTGAACTAGCTTCATTTGTTCGTCTGATCTCTTTGATTCCTGAAAAGTTAGAAGAAACAGGTAGTCCAAGTGTTTGTCAATCATCAAAACATAAGCCATGAAAATAGATTTGCAACAATCTCCCCCTTTTTCATGATGGCAAACACAAGTAGGAAAAACTAAAAAAAAAAAGTTTAAAAATTCAAAGTTACATATCCTTTTTCCTACCACAACCTACTCCCCCTTTTGTCATCACAAAAAGAGGGTCCAGATACAAAAGAAAACAACACAATAGAGACAAAAATAGACTAAAAAGAAAACTACATAAAATACAAAACACACAACAGAAAACATAGATTAGAAAAACGAGGGACCTTGATCAGCAGATGGAGGTGTGGAGGTGGCTGCTGAAAGTAGCTGGCAAGCGTGGTGAACTGGGCATTGAACTAGGCAATGTCCTGGTCATGCTGCTGCTACTGGTGAGTAAGGTAACTGTCAAATCGGGCTAAATCCTCTATGCGGTGCTGCTCGTAGCGGGCAATGTCCTCATAGTGTTGTTGCTCCTATATAGCAATGTAGGCGTCAAAGCGGGTCTCCCATCGATCAAACCTCTCTATCAACTGATCAACCGGTGAGTGCTGGTGTAGAGGAACAGGATCAGGAACGGGAGCAAGAGCAGGAGCCTCATCCTCCCCAGCCCCCCGACCTTCCCCATCTC
>NW_021318849.1:128574-147870 GCF_001605985.2 Dendrobium catenatum
ATTATTGAGCTAACAGAATGGCGATCATTACTAGATTTGCAACATCCAAGCTCTTCTTTCCAACTGCCCTCCTTGAGCTAGCTATAATCGGAATAACTCTAGTAGGTTAATTTTTTTGTTCCTTCTGGTCTCCTCAACCACATTTCTCCATTCACAATATCAGATACAATATTTAAACTAGAAGATGGGAAATACCTAAAAATTGGATTGAGCTGCAATTTGGATTCCTTGAGAAATCTAGACAGTTTAGGCTATTGTCAATGAAATCCACCAGCATGTTCTTACCCTTTCTAACAAATTTAAATTGTTTCTTCGAAGCAATAATCCACCTTTTATTAATGACAAGGGGTAAACCAGATTTGTACCTTTTCTTTGCATCCAGATAAATCATCAAAGAAATGCATCTAAAAAACAAGGCGGAGTCGAAACTTGATTCGAATTAGAAAGAAACCTTACACGATTTATAAAATTATTGATGACCATCAATGGAGCCACATCCTGACAAATCCCATAACCCTCCACTATCATCAGAGGAGATCCGAATTTCTAGAAACCAAAATTTCAAAAAAAATGCTTTCCATCTATATAATCCGTGAAGTTGAGAATTTTCTTTTAATTTTGTGGTTGAAATTTTTATTTTGAGAAAATTTTCTTTGTGATAAAAAATTTTTAATTAGTTTTATAGCAATTCAAGAATTTTTTTTCAATTACTAATTACACCCCCTCTTTATTAGGCTTTCGAAAAATTTAATAGGTCTAACACCTATTTTGACTTTCAAGTGTATTAGAGCCTACTTCAGAAATTTTGGTTTAGATAAATTTTTAAAAATGATCATGGTTAAATTTTAAAATTGTAAAACACCCGAAGGACATTCAATCACTTGACCCCATTATTTGATAACATCCCTTTTGATTTTTGGAAAACATGTATATCTATATTTCTTTAATCGCTTGACTATCGAATGTGAATTTTAGTATAAGAAGGCTACACTAGACCAACTAGACTTGTAGATGGCATTAGAACTGAAACACTGTTTTACTAATTGGACAGTAGGGGAGAATGAATTAGCTCAATAAATGCTAAATGTTTAATCAACTTTTTCAATGTACTTAAGTTTGAAGACTATATGTGTGTTTAACTTATAAAATGAGAAAAGAATCTGGGTAGACTTCACATAACTTATGAAGGAAACGATGAAATGAAATAATCTAGATTGAACATTCTTTTTACATGATTGTGAAATTTTCACATGAAACTAAATGAATCAATCACAAACATGTATTCTCTCTTTACACAGATAGTCACTTCATTGCTGTTTTTATGTAGGGAAATAATGTATATTAAAAATATAAATAAAATTCTTTGTTGTTTGCCAACTACTTATGATGCAAAGATAACTACTATATAGAATCAAATATCTTAAATATTTATTCTATTGACAATCTTTTTGGATCACTAATTGCTTACAGAAAGGAGGACTCAAAGACAGATTGGTGTAGGTAATAAGTGGAAAGAGAAAAAATTGCATTGTAAGTAGATGAATTGAAAAACTTATTAATCTTAGCCTAAGGATGAAGATGATATTGCCTTAATGATAAGGCTATTTGAAGTTTCCTTAAGAGGAAGTAAAAGATAGACTTCAATAGAGGAGATAAGGTAATTCCATAAAAATGCTACTACTACTAGTGATGTAATTTGCTATGAATGTAGGAAGCTTGGTCACATCAAATATAATTGCATGAATCTCAAAGATAATCCTAGGTTAACAAGAAAATCAATGTTAGGAATTGCAAAAAGAAATTGTAGAGAGCATTCTGGGCAAGCTAAGCTTCAGATTTCTCAGAAATAAAAGTAGAGTAGGATGTCACAAATTTGTGTTTAATTGTTGTCAAGCATAATCTATTAGATTAAGAAGAGTTATGTGTCTTTACCTACAAATAGTTATTTGATGTTTCTAAGAAAATTCATACCACTTATAGGAAACTCAAAAAGCTGCATGCTAAATTGAACATAGAATTTTTAGAATTAAAGAATAGCATGAAATTCTTAGGAATGACCATGCATTGATTGATAGAAACCACATGAAGACATTGGATGAGTTTTATGGAATAAACAAAAAAAGCATAAACAATTGAAATCATCACATATTGAACCTAAAAATGATTTTAAAATATTTACGGTTGAATTTGATAGTATAGAACCTTATTTAAAAGTGGATATTCAAATTTAGAAAGTGTTAACTCATATTTCAGAGGGAAAAATAAAAGATCTTGAGGAAAATAAGATACCCACTATGCTTAAAAATTTTTATAATCTTAATAAAAAAATATACAATTTTAAAACCTATAAAAAGACATAACTCGTGTACACTTATAAATCCTTTTACTAGAATTAAATGTTTTTCTATTGGAATGATTGCCCATATTTCTCACTCTTATACTATTCATAGTAAATCATATCTACTGTGGAGACCTAAGATGCATATATTAAATTATATAAAACATGCATCAAGGTTATTATTACGAAGAGGATAACCCAAACTTGTTTGGGTTCCGAAGTCTAACATTTGATTATCTTATAGAAACGCTCTGACATAAGATCTCGTTAGAGAATTTGGTACCTGAGCAGCATATATTAAAAGAATATGACTGAAGATACGACATAATTCATATCATTAGAAGCAAGGAATAGAGGCAAGATTATAGTGGGGACAATACCACTTGAAAAGTTATTGGCACATGTATGATTGGAAAATTGAACAATTTTTTATTAGAAATCTATTATTGGTAGAAGGCTCAAATCTTAACTTGTTAAGTATTAGTCAGCTATATGACAAAAGTTATACTGTAAAATTTTTTCCAACTAGCTGCATAATAAGCTAAAATGGAATTGATGTATTTAATGAAAATAGGGTAAAAAAGGTGTAAATGCTTGATTTGAATTTTATTAAATCTTCTAATGCTTTTTGTCTCAAGAAAATTACTGATGAATCATGGTTATAACATAAAAGACTTTGTCTTGCAAGCATGAAAAACCAAAGAAAAATTATGCAAAAATAATTAGTTAGAGGAATACCTAAATGATACTTTACTAAGGATCACATGTGTGATGCATGTCAATTAAAAAAATAGGTGAAGTCCTCCTTTCATTCCATTAAGGATATTAGTGAAAGTTTGTTAGGGATATTAAGCCCTATAGAACTGGCCCAAGCTAACCAAGAGGGGGAGTGAATTGGTATTTTAAAAATTTCTTTTCATAAAGAATAAAAATCACATAAACTAAAATCACACCAACAAAAAAAAATGCAGAAATTAAAGTGCAGAAGCGAGAAAACAAGAACACATAAATTTATAGTGGTTCGATCAACTCGACCTACGTCCACTTCCTGGAGGCACCCTCCGAGTATTGCACTACAATCATGACTCTCCTTTAGCCCCCACAACTAGGTGGAGAAGCCTTCACAAGAACCTCCTTTTTGCCACCCCGGCAAGACAGAGAACCTATCTCCTTTTGCTTCCTCCTGAAGCTGGCAGAGAACCACAACCAAAAGCTGACTCCTTACCTCTACTGATCCTTCCACGGATGAGAAACTCTAGACGAAGAAGAAGAGGAGCGATCCTTGAAGCAACCCTTATGAAACCCCTCACAAGCTCACCCTCACAAGATCCTCTCTCTCTCCATCTCTCTCTTTATCTCCTCAAGGCCTTCTCAGGTCAAGGCAGCAGCAAAAGGTCTTCCAAAACATTGAACAAGAGCTCTTAAATAGAAGAGCTTCAAAGGAGCTCATTAATTGCAAGTTGCCGACAATATCGTCCAGGCTGATACGGACATCGACCTGGCTGATCAGTGCAAAACTCAGAAGATCGCCCATAGCATCACCCTGAATGCAAACTGGATGATTTAAAATTGGCTTGATCGTCTAGGCCGATCTCATGATCGTCCCGGCCGATCAGTTCAAATCAGAGAAAAATCGTCAAGAGCATCGCCTTGAATTCGAGCTGGCTGATATGTATAGTCCTGAAGTAACTAATGGTTTTTGAGTTGATCATCCTGGCCGATCCTGCGATCGTCCAGGACGATATGATCGTATCAATCATCCTTAATTACTTCCTTAATTTCTTGATCAATTAAGGCATAATTAGTGAATATCATCCAGGCAAATCAATGATCGTCCTGGCCAATGATTTAAAAATACAGTATACCTTAATTATTTATGGCGGCAACTTCTTTCTATTTTGAGCTTATCGTCCTGGCCGATACACGTATCATCCAGTCCGATCTGTTAAGGACGGCTGCCTTAATTAATAATCTTTATTTAGACTTTCTATTTTAAGCTTGATCGTCCAGGATGATGTAAATATCGTCCTGGTCGATATGAGTAAAAACAGAAATTCTAAGTCTCTCAAGTGTGCGTGTGTAGGGTTACTTATCATCAGTGTCTTTAACCATTACAAGTAGACTCAAGAAGTGAAAAAACAATGTACAGACTGACACAACCCTATATCTACGCATTCCTGAACAAGCTTCATTTGTTCGTCTGATCTCTTTGATTCCTGAAAAGTTAGAAGAAAAAGGTAGTTCAAGTGTTTGTTAATCATCAAAACATAAGCCATGAAAATAGATTTGCAACAATCTCCCCCTTTTTCATGATGGCAAACTCAAGTAGGAAAAACTAAAAAAAAAAAAAATAAAAAATTCAAAGTTACATATCCTTTTTCCTACCACAACCTACTCCCCCTTTTGTCATCACAAAAAGAGGGTCTAGATACAAAAGAAAACAACACAATAGAGACAAAAATAGACTAAAAAGAAAACTACATAAAATAGAAAACACACAACAGAAAATATAGATTAGAAAAATGAGGGGCCTTGATCAGCAGATGGAGGTGTGGAGGTGGCTGCTGAAAGTAGCTGGCAAGCATGGTGAACTGAGCATTGAACCAGGAAATGTCCTGGTCATACTGCTGCTACTGGTGAGTAAGGTAATTGTCAAATCGGGCTAAATCCTCTGTGCGGTGGTGCTCGTAGCGGGCAATGTCCTCAGAATGTTGCTGCTCCTATGCAGCAACTTAAGCGTCAAAGCAGGTCTCCCATCGATCAAACCTCTCTATCAACTGATTAACCGGTGAGTGCTGGTGTAGAGGAACAAGATCAGGAACGGGAGCGGGAGCGGGAGCCTCATCCTCCCCAGCCCCCCGACCTTCCCCATCTCTTGGATGGAGACGAGTACTATGAAGGATAGTGAAGGAATTGTTTGAGTACCAAGGAGGCTTAAGGTCATGACGAGAAGAATATTGGAGATTGTATTTGGTTTCAAGAATGTAGGCTATGATGTGTCCTAAGGCTATATTGGGTTTTCTCCTATGGCCTGGATCGCGAATAGTTGTTAGGTGATCGATGTAGTGAAAGAGTAGATCAGTGGCATTAAATTCTCTCCATGCCATAATGAAAAAGGTGGTCAAGGAAAGTAGGGGAGTGATGTGGATTCGGTCCCCAGCTTTTGGAATTATGGAGGTGCGAAGGACATGTTAGATTGTCCTAGCATCTTTGACTAAAGAGCTAGTCTCTCCAACATGAAAGGGTGTGTTGGTTTCGCAAAGGAAATGGTTTGCCGTGGACAAATCAAAATCCGGATCAGTAACGATTATGTGCAGCTTATCCCCAGTGGTGGATAGTTGTAAAAGCTCCACACAGTCCTGATATGTGATCTCGACGGGGCGTCAATTCACATAGGAGATCAGGGCTGTGAAAGTAGGATTTATGCGAAGATTCGCATAAAATTATAGCAGGAGTTCAGAAGAAAAAGGGACAGCGAGGGTGAGTATGAAAAAAAGAGAGGTGTGGGAAAAGTGATCCATTACCAGATACGAGAGGTATGCAGGATTGATTGTTTGGGAAAGGGTAATGCCACATTCTTTGTAGCGACGGTAGGCAGCCTGATCCTCTGACTCCCTGAATCGAGGGTCTATTGTGGCCCTCGAAGAACTCCCAGAAGCCTGTTGAACTCGTTTCCCAATATCCATAGCAAGGGATTAGCAACGAGAACAAGAGGAGGGATGAAGTGGAAAGCCATGGCTGGAACAGCCAGAATTTAAAGGAGCGGCCATATCATCCAGGCCGATCGCAGAATCGTCCAGCGCTGATTATCCAATAATGGATCGTCCGGGGCTGATTTTAAAGATTCAAACGTGCTGACACTTGAATCTTCCAGGACGATCCAGTGTATCGGCCAAGATGATGCACATAAAATGCATCGGCCAAAAAAAAAAATTCTATCGGCCAGGACTATCATCATGCTTGCAACAGAGTCCGATCAGATCGTCCAGGACGATATATAATCATCTAGGACGATGAGTTACAGCAGGTACAAAAAATGTCAGCAGATGAATTTTGAATATAGTTTGCCCTATCATCCATGATGATAAATGTATCGGCCAGGACGATGTGACTAGACTTTGAAAAACAATGAACGATGGTGATGATGAAAGCCCTCAAAAATAAAACAAAAGAAAAATAGACAAAAATAAGTATAGAAAGCTAAAAACAACGAAAATAAAAAATGAATATTTTTGAATTTTAATTTTTCTATTTTTTTTAATGGAGGCATCATATGAGAAGTTCTCAAAAATTAAACTTTAGAGTTCCACAAGATAAAGGAGTTTAGCCAATCATAATCAGACAAAGGTAAAATATTCGATTCTGTTAACCCTAGATCAGACGTTCTTTATGGAATAAATTTTCTTTTGAAAAACAAAAATGCTTAACTCAGAATAAACCTAATTGGGCAAAACGAAGATCCAATCAAAACTTATTTACAAAGAAAAAATCTCATAAATAATAATACAAAGTAATTTGTCTTAATCATAGAATTTGAAATCAAGCCTTTGAGATCATCAAATAATCAATGAGATCTCTAAGTTTTAAGAGTTTAGAAAAGAGATAGTAGCTTGAATTTAGTGTGCTTATTTTATGCCTCTTTTGTTTTTTAATTGGCTCTTTGAACATCTTGACTTTTGATACACTTTGTGTATTATCTTTTTCACATTGGTGTCATTGGCCTCTTTCATTTTTAATTTTTGCAAGCTAAAAGCTCTTTAACAAAAACCCTTAAAAAGACTCTTAGTTGAGAGTATATCCTCCAAATATTAGAGAATAGGAGCTCTCTCTCTAACATAGGGAAGAACAAGTCACAAAACAAAATCAAAGTCATGTGATAAAAATAATGGCAAGATTTTAAATAACTTGAAAGATATGTAAGAACTTTGGATATTATGTATAAGATAGATTATTATAGCAAGATAGAAAGAATCTTAGTTTCAAAATCCATTGGCTAAAATGAGTTAGACTTTTGTTTAGAGAAGAAAATCATACAACAAAACAAGGTCGGAAGGAGGGAAACCATCAGCGGTGCTCCTCCCTTTAACCAATTTTAGAAAAGCTAAACACTATCTTCAAAACTCCAAAATCTAAAATCTTGAAAAGATTCAAAATATGGAAACCTAATTATAAAAGCAAAGTGAAAACAAAACAAATTAAAACAACTACAAAGAAGAAATAAAACACACTAGAAACAAAACACATTTTAAGAAATTATTGAAGCAGCATGTTTAAGCATTTATATGTCAAGTTATCCTATGCTCCCACAAGGTCTTTGGTGAGAGCACACCTGCAAAATTCAACAACAATCAGATTTAGGAACCCAAACAGGTTTGGGCCCCTTCTTAGGAAAAGTAGAGTGCAATGCAGATATCGTATGCTGTGAATCATGCATCTTAGGTCTCCACGCCCAATGTGTACTACGGTGAATGGTGCAAGTGTGTGAGATGTGTCCTAGCATGCCACATGAAAAACATCTAACTCCAGGAAAAGGGTTTCTTAAATGGTTTGAGTTATAATGCCTCTTCCTAGGTTCTGGCTTAGGATCAAAAGTAGATGTCATCCGATTTTTCTTACATGTATCCAATCATTTTGAATCCTCAAAGTTAGTTCTTTTTAATGCATCATTATCAATCCTCAAATTTTTCTCAATCTCTTTAGATTTCTTAAGATCAGAATTAAGTGAGGTGTGTGAAGCTTTTAATGCATGTTGTTATCAATTAATTCCAAATGTTTTTTATTTAAATCATCAAATTCATCAAGAAGAGCCATGTGATTTGAATCAATTGTTGCATGATCTTTGAGAAAAACTTCATGCTCTTTTTGTAAATTTGAATGTTCTAATTTTAGGCTTGCATGAGTTTTTTTGAGTTTTTGTATGATGTATGTATTTTCTCACAAATCTCAAACAATTCATCATAGGTTGGTTTACATACCTCTTCCTCATCACTTTGCTCAAGATGATCTTCCCCCATTAAGCACAGGTTTGTAGTCTGTTCCTCTGGTTCAGTCTGAGAGGAATTAGTACCAAATTCTGCCCAGAACGCCTTTTAGATTCTCTTCTTGTCCTTCTTAAACTTAGGTTTCTCCTCAATCTTTTCTTGCTTGTGTTATCTTGAAGTGTCGTAAACATCGACTCTCACATGTCAGGTTTCTGCATTCAAAACAAACAACATCAGAAGATCCTTTAACATGTTTATGATCCTTACCTTTTCTCCAATTTTTATGATGCTTGTTTCTTCCTTAGAAAGCTTTTGAATTGCCTTGTGATGAAGACAACTTCATCGCTTTCAGACCCGGAAGATTCAAAATCCGATTTGTGCGCCTTCAATGCAACTGTTTTCTCCTTTTTCTTCTCACCTACATCAAGATTTCTTTGATTCACCCCTTGTTCGTAAGCAATGAGTGAGCCAAGTAAGTTATCAATAGAATAAGTGTTCAAATTTCTTAGATTCAGTGATTACAAGGAATTTTAGCATCATATGAAGAACGAAAGCATCTCAAAATCTTGTTGATTTTTTTATAGTTTAAAAGTTCTTTTCCTAGTGCATGCAGTGAAGTAACTATCTGAGTAAACCTTGTATACATGTCAGAAATCGATTCATGAGGTTTCATACGAAAACGTTCGTAGTCATGCAAGAGAATGTTCAAACGGGATTGTTTAACCTCATTAGTACCTTCATAGTTGATGCACAATTTATCCCAAATCTCTTAACTAGTTTTGCAAGTGGAGACACGCATGTAATCCTCAGATTTTAAAGCACAGAAAAAATAGTTCAAACATTTTGTATTTAATTGAGCTAAATCTCGTTCATCGAAAGTCCATTCAGTAAAAGCAACTTCAGTTTTAACACCATTAATTTCATGAGAAGGTGGAGAATAACCATCTTTGATAAGCATCCACATGCGATAATCAGTAGATTGTAAAACATTGACATGCTAGTTTTTCAGAAATCAAAAGGTAAGTTGTCAAACAAGGGAGGTCGTGTAATCGAATAACCTTTAGTAGTGTTACGATTCCCAAGGTTAGCCATGGATCAAAATTCAAAAAGTTTTCAAACTCAGTTTTATGAATCCCGTTCTGATACCACTTAAAAGTTCGTTAGGGATGTTAAGCCCTATAGAACTGGCCCAAGCTAACCAAGAGGGGGGGTGAATTGGTATTTTAAATAATTCTTTTAACAAAGAATAAAAATCATATAAACCAAAATCACAACAGAAAAATAAATGCGGAAATTAAAGTGCAAAAGCAAGAAAATAAGAACACAGAAATTTATAGTGTTTGGTCAACTCGACTTACGTCCACTCCCCGGGGGCGCCCTCCGAGTATTGCACTACAATCGTGACTCTCTATTAGCCCCCACAGCTAGGTGGAGTAGCCTTCAGAAGAACCTCCTTTTTGCCACTCCGGCAAGGCAGAGAACCTATCTCCTTTTTCTTTCTCCTGAAGCTGGCAGAGAACCACAACCAAAAGCTTACTCCTTACCTCTACCGACCCTTCCACAGATGAGAAAATCTAGAAGAAGAAGAAGCAGAGCGATCCTTTGAAGCAACCCTTGTGAAACCCCTCACAAGCTCCCCCTCACAAGATCCTCTCTCTCTCCCTCTCTCTCTTTCTCTCCTCAAGGCCTTCTCAAGTCAAGGAAGCAGCAAAAGGTCTTCTAAAACATTGAACAAGAGCTCTTAAATAGAAGAGCTTCAAAGGAGCTCATTAATTGTAAGTTACCGATAATGTCGTCCAGGCCGATATGGATATCGTCCTGGCCGATCAGTACAAATCTCAGAAGATCGGCCAGAGCATCGCCCTGAATGCAAATTGGATGATATAAAATTAGGTTGATCGTCCAGGCCGATCTCATGATCATCCCGGCCGATCAGTTCAAATCAGAGGAAAATCATCTAGAGCATCGCTTTGAAATATCGCCCTGAAGTAACTAAGGTTTTTAAATTTATCATCCTAGCTGATCCTGCGATCATCCAGGACGATATGATCGTATAAATCATCCTTAATTTCTCCCTTGATTTTCTGATCAAATAAGGCATAATTAGTGAATATCGTCCAGGCCGATCAATGATTGTCTTGGCCGATGATTTAAAAATACAGTATACCTTAATTATCTATGGCGGCAACTTCTTTCTATTTTGTGCTTATCGTCCTGGCTGATACATGTATTGTCCAGGTCGATCTGTTAAGGACGGCTGCCTTAATTAAGAATCCTTATTTAGACTTTTTGTTTTAAGCCTGATCGTCCAAGACAATGTAAATATTGTCCTGGCCGATATGAGTAAAAATAGAAATTCTAAGTCTCTCAAGTGTGTGTGTGTAGGGTTACTTAGCATCAGTTTCTTTGACCATTACAAGTAGACTCAAGAAGTTAAAAAACAAAGTACAGACTGACACAACCCTAGACCTACGCATTCCTTAACTAGCTTCGTCTGTTCGTCCGATCTCTTCGATTCCTGAAAAGTTAGAAAAACAGACAGTCCAAGTGTTTGTAAATCATCAAAATATAAGCCATGAAAATAGATTTGCAATAATTAGAACTAATAAATAATTGGAAGTCATTCATATGGATATTTTTGGACTGGTTAGCACTATAAGTATAGGAGCCAAAGTGTTTAGATTTGTCATAGTTGATAATTTTTTAAGAACCTCGTTTAAATTTTTATTTCATAAGAGTGAATCGTTTGATGAATTTAAAAACTTTTGTACATAAATTAAGAGGAAATTAGGGTATGAGATTTTATTAATTCAAAGTGATAATAAAGGAGAATTTGAAAATGAAAAATTTATATATTTTTATAAATAGCAAGAAATTGATTACAATTTTTCATCACCTAGAATAATCAACATAATGGGGTTGTAAAAAAAAAAAAGAACATAACCCTGAAGAAGCCTCTATAGCCATATTGGTAGAATACTCATTTCTAAAATATTTTTATGTTGATGCAGTTTATACAGCTTGTTATGTTCTGAATACGGTGAACTTTGGATCCAAGTTGAATAAGACACCCTATGTACTTCTTAAGGGGAAAACACCTAATCTTTCACATTTGCATGTTTTTGTATGTAAGATGAACATTCATAATAATGTCAAAACTACTTTAGGAAAATTTGATGTGATGAAGGAATTTTTCTTGGATTTTTAAGTGTTAGTAAATCCTATAGGATTTCTAATAAGAGAACTTTGATAGTTGAGGAGACCACACATTCTATTTTTGATAAATCTGGCATTTTGGAAGAGCCAAAATTAGAAGAATATCATATTGAAAATATCTCCCAAGGAATTGAAAAGACAAATTTTGAAGAAAATATAGAATTAGAAAACCCTTTGCCTAAAGAATGAAAATTTTCTAAGAATCACCCTAAAGAATTAATTTTAGGTGAACCTAGTGAGGATCTTAGGACTAGGCATGAACTTAGAAAAAATAAAAGTGAACCATTTTTCCTTTCTATTGATAGTTGAACCCACTAATATAAATCAAGCATTTTTGGATGAATTTTGGGTTGTTGCCATGCAATAAGAATTAATTCAATTTATAAGAAATGATGTTTCATAATTAATTAAAAGGTCTAAGGATCAAAGTGTTTATAGAACTAAGTGGATGTTTAAAAATAAAATGAATAATTCAGGAGTTATTATTAGGCATAAGGAAAGATTGGTGGCCAAGAGGTGTAATCAAATAGATGGGAATTATTTTGAAGAAACATTTGCCCCTATAGCTAGAACTGAAGCAATAAGGGTTTTATTGGATTTTGTCTATTTTAAAGTTTTTAAATTGTATCAAATAGATGTTAAGAGTGCCTTTATAAATGGAGTGATAAAATAGGATATTTATGTTGAACAACCTCTAGATTTTGAACCTAAAAAGTGAACGTCCGAGATTTCATAGAGAGAAATATAATTTTGAAATTCTGTTTGGCAGTAACGGTCAAAGAATCTGATAGTGGAGGATGATCGCCGGCACTCTGCTGGTGATTGTCCCAAGGATGATCGTGGTTCTTCATCTAAGGAACTGATGCCGATAATGGTGGTTAATTGAGTCCGGCAGGGTCAAAAAATGGAGGTGGAAATTTTACAATAATCTCTGTCTTTGAATTCATCTTTGGTCAAGAAGAATTGACATGGATTGTCGATTTTGAATTCTAAACAGAGAGTTCAAATTCCTTTGATGAAACATCAAGGAGCCTTGGTGATTAAAGAAGTTTCAGAATCATCGCCCATGGTGATTAAACATGTGGAAGGTAAAGGTAAAGCTGTTGTTGACATGGTGGTTATGGTTACTCCTAACAGTATGAAATCATCCGTAATTCCATCTGATAATACTGCGTCAACATCTGGAATGAAAATTTTTATTAACCGGTACATGAATTTGAATGCAATCCCTGGACTTTGTCGCGGTGTTATAAATGAAAATTCATGGAAAATTGTTAATAATAATGCTCATTCTATTTTTGAAAAGGTAAATATGTCGAATGGAGTTAAGATGATTGATGATTTGCCTAAATTGGTAGATCCTAGTACTATGAATCCTTGGAGTAGAAAACCATACATTAAATTGGAATTCAAAGAAGATGATGTGTTCTTATTAGATGATGGAAAGGAAGTGGGGCTCAATGTGGAATTGGAAGAGATGAACTCTAAAAAACTATCTAAATCTTTGGTTATCAAGATTTTTTAGAAGGATTTAGCTTCCCTCATGGTGGCATGGGAGTTAAGGAAACAATGAAAACAATTTGGACAATTCCACTTTACTACATTAGGAAAAGGATGGTTTTTATGCTCATTCTCATTGAAGAAATGGTTGAAGCTTTACACTCCGGAGGACCGTGGTATGTTAATGAACACATAGTAGGAATGGAGAAGTGGACTCCTGAATTCAATTCTTCTTGAACAAAGGGACTTTCTTCTCCTATTTGGATTAGAATGCCTCACTTACCTTTACAATGTTCGGATGAGAAGAATGTAGCTTGTATTGCTTCAGGATTTGGAAAACCAATTATGTTAGATGGAAATATGTTTCAATGGGGAAGAAGAGAATTTGCTAGAGTTTGTGTGAGAATCCAACTTGATCAACCTCTTCCTTTAGGTGTATGGGTTGATAGCATGGCTGGAAGGTTCTTTCAAAAAGTGGAGTATGAAAAAGGTTTCAAACTTTTGCTTTGTTTTTGGGAAGCTTGGACACATGGAGAAGGAATGTGTGCCTATGAAAGAAGTTCAAAAGGACTTGGAGGTTGCTCGTGAAACTGCTTAAGAGATATGTGTGGGTAGGGAACAAATAATCTTCAAACAACCTTCTTATGGTCATTGGATTTTGGTTAACAACAAGAAGAAGAGGATTTCTAAATAGAAAAATAAGTGGATTAATCTAAACACTTCCAGATTTATAAGGAAATCTGTTCTTCCAGCGGTAGCTGTTGATGAAGCTTGGTATGTTATAAAAGCAGGTATTGCTAAAGAATTGATCCAGAAACTCCCACGAAAATTAAGCTTTGCTGCTGATCAACTAAAAGAAGGGGAGATTAATATGGATGGGAATAAAGTGGAGCAGAGGGTCCAAAAAACTGCTCTATTGGAGCAGAATTTTTGAAATATAGGAACTTTTACTAGCTCTGATCCAGGTCTTTCTCAGGATGACAACATAAAGGGAATGGGTTTCTTGCGAACTCAGGTAAGTCCTACGGGATTACCTGTGAACTCAAGTACTCCCTATCAAAATACATATGTTAAGGTTCAAAAAGATGTAAGGGAACAGTTCGTACCACATAATTCTTCTATAGTAGTTAAAGATAAAAATTCTATTGTTGAACCTCTTCTTGTTCAGGAGAAGAGAAATTCTTCTGAATTTATAACAGATAATATGACTATAGAGAAAGTTTCGGTTGATCTTAATAGCAAGAACATGTTTTCTGTTATGCAGAAAGTTAGTGATGATGATAAGGCTGATCTTAATAATGATAATCCTTTTGTTGAAAGAGAAGTAGAAGAGCTGGAGGTAGACGGAAAGTCTATTAAAATTATTAATAACCAAAAGGATTTGGTGGAGAATTCTGTTTATGGTGAAGTTAAGTTCAAATTGTAAAAAAAAACTAAAATCTTTGGGGAATAACTCTTTGAAATCCAAAACAAGAAAGGGTGAAACTAAAAGTATTTATGGTGGGTCTAATCCCACTTCAAAGAAGATATGAGTTCCCTTATTTTTTGGAATTATAGGGGGGCTAGGAAGGTGGTAGCCTCCAGGTATTTGAAAGAGATTGTAAAAGATACTGAAGCTTTGTTTGTGGGTCGAATGGAAACTAAACTTTCTTCTATGTATCCTATGGAAGTAAGGAAATTTGTTGGTGATTTGTGGGATTCCTTTTTGTATCCTGCAGTTGGTCTATCTAGCAGTATTATGGTATGTTGGAGGTATGACTTGGCTACTTTTGAAGTAATAGAATCCAATGAGAAAGAAGTGGTGGGTAGACTTAAAATAAAAAACAATCAAACCTGGATGATAGCTACATTTTATGGAAGTAGGGAGAACAGTAAAAGGAGGTTACTTTGGAGTAATCTGGAAAATCATTATGATGATAATTTTCCATGGATTATAGGGGAGATTTTAATTACATAATTTCCCAAAGTGAGAAGAGAGGTGGAAAGAAGTTTGTACATTCTCAAGGTTCACAAGACATGATCTCTTTCATGAGTGGAGGAGACCTACATGAAGTTGGCTACTTGGGTCCTAAATACACTTGGTACAATAATAAAAATGGAGGCGGAAGGATTTTGGAGAGATTAGATCGATGTCTTCTTAATTGTACTGCTCTAAATCTTATCCAGATGGTGGTGGTAAGGCATCTAGCCAGAATAGCATCAGACCACTATCCAATCTCTATTAATATCTTGGCTCCCAAGATAACAAAAATAAGGAATTTTATGTTTAAAGACACATGGTTATCTTATAAAGCATCACATTCAGTAGTTCTAGCTTCTTGGAAAAGATATACTAGAGGTTCTGCTACATATATTTTAAATAATAAGTTCAAAAGAACTTTCAGATCTTTATTCTTTTGGAGTAAGGAAAATCATAAAAATACTGATCGAAGGAAAAGAAAAGCGAAAGAAAGGTTGAGTCTACAAGAAGAGAAGATAATTTTGGAGGTTTATTAGACAGCTAAGGCTTTGTTGTTAAGATCTAAAAATGCAAGATTTAATACACGCTGGGCAGACTGAGCATTGTGTGGAAAGCGAGGGCTAAAATTCAATGTTGAAAGATGGAGATCTAATTCCAATTCTCCGTGCTTTGGCCATGGCAAGGAGACAATGCTAACAGATTAATTGTGTGAAAAATGAGGAAGGCTTCATTTGTGAAGACAGGCAGGAGCATTGAAGAAGTGTTTTATTAAATCTCAGCTCAAATGGAAGTCAAGGAATTATAGTTTAAACGGTGGCCGAAAACTTTCTAATAAAGCCTGTAGATGAGGATTGCAAGATCGTGTTAAGAATTTTTCTTTGAAAGAGTTGGAGTATATTACATTAAACTTTGGATCCAATATTTCACTAGGTATTGACGGCATCCAATATTCTATTTATTAAATATTGGTCTTAATCATACAGCATGAATGTGGCGGCTTGCATTTAAGATTTCTTTATCTTTTGGTTCATCTTTGTCCTGGTTGGAAAGAGACCAATATGGTATTAATCCCAAAGTAGAAACTCCCATGATTCATGCTAATTATCAGTCCCATTAGCCTATGTAATCGCTATCTATAAAATTGTGGCCAAAATAATCTTAAACAGGATGAGTTTCTTATTCCCTAAAATCATTTCTATAGAATAGAATGCTTTTATTAAGGGATGGTTAAAGTCAGATCAGATATTACTTGCTCAAGAATTGTTTAACAAATTTAGACATTCTAAAGCTAAGAAAGGTTTGGTAGCTATCAAAGTTTATATGGAACAGGCCTATGACAGCATGTGTTGGTCTACATTGGAAAAAGTGATGGATTGGTTTGGGTTTCCTAAGACTTTTTCTAAATTAATTTTGGAATGTGTTAATAATCCCAAATTTTCCATTTTGATTAATGGTGAAAGTTCTAAGTGGATAGAGGCCAACTGTGGATTTAGATAAGGATGCCCTTTATCTCCTTTCCTTTTTATCATGTGTTCTCAATTATTGACATAAGAATTTGGATATATAGGAAAGAGGATTGGTGTAAAAGTCACTCCAAATGGCCCTATGATCTCTCACTTAATGTATGTTGATGACATTATGATATTCTCAAGAGCTAATAAGAAATGTTTGATGAAAGTTGACAAAATATGGAAGAACTATTATAGTTGGACAGGATAGAAGGTTAACTTGCTTAAATCAGCGGTTCCTTTCAGTAAAACTGTGAAAAAAAGGGATTGTAGATCCCCTCTCAAGGTTATCAATATTAAAATGGTGAAAGAAATGGATTATTTGGGAGTTAAGATTGCTCTTAGAAGATTGGTCAAATCAGATTTCAACAAACTCAATGTGAAAACTGCGGCTAAGTTGAATCTTTGGGGTACAAATTTGATTTCTCTTGCAAGAAAAATTACTTTGATCAATGCTTATGTTCTATCTTTGCCGATTTATCAATGCATCCATTCTTTGATCCTTTTGGGGGTGTTATATGAAGTGGAGAAAAGGTGTAGAAACTTTCTTAGGAATAAAAGAGATGGAAGTTATGGAATGCATTATGTTTCTTGGAGCTCCTTGTGTAAACCAAAAAATAAAGGAGGCTATGGTTTACAATCTATGGTGGAGAAGTTGGGACCTTTGAGATCTAAATTTGAGCTAAATTTCATTATAAAGCCCAATACTCTTCTCAATAGAGTTTTAAGAGCCAAGTATGGAAATGTATTATGGAACGGTTATAATAGAAGTTATTGCTCTTCAACCTGGAAAATCATCTAGAACGGAGCAGAATTTGTACTTCCTGTTATGAGGTGGAGGATTTCTAATGGAGAGAATGTAGATACTTTCAAAGACATATGGATTCTGGATAAAACAATAGATAAATGGCCTACTTTTGTAACTATTATAGATCTAGAATGCAGTCAGGTTTTAGTTTTTATCACTGGAGGAAGGTGGGATATTGAGAAATTGAAGCTCTATTTTTGTGAATTCCTTATTGAATTGATCATCTCAAGTCCAATTCAGTCAGATCAAAATGAAGACAAGATGGATTGTATCAAGAAGTTCTTTGGTAGATATATAGAAGCTATTGTTTATGAGAAAAGATTTAAAAATAATAGGGAAGATGATAACATGAGCTGGAGAAATAAATTGAAGCTAAAGCCTAAGATGGATATGTTTTGGTGGAGATTAAGTATGAATGGCATTCCTACATTTGCATATCTTTTATATAGGAGACTTGCTGATTTTGGAGGTTGCCCGAGAGGTTTTATGGAGATGGAAGATACAGAGCATGTGGTTTCTTCTAATTTCTTGTTGATTGGCATTTTAATATTCCTGCATTTGATTGTTTAGCTCGATGTTATCAGCTACTTAATAAACTGGCTACTTCTAATCCTTTCATGGGAAATCTGCTTTGTTATGTGGTTTTCTAATGCTAGAATAGTAGAAATAAACTAGTTCATGGAGGGGTAGATGACAGCTGTTCTACCATTCCTTCAATGTCCTGTATTCAGACTGTATCATCTTTTGATTCTAGTTTAATCAGGAAAAAATTGGGATGCTAATCAGCTGTTTAAGCTGTCTCAATCCTCTTGGCATCCTCCTCCTCCGGGTTGGATCAAGGTAAATATTGATGGTTCTGTTCTTCCTGATAACAGAACCGACATTGGAGGAATTTTCAAGGACTGTAAAGGCCGTGGGTTAGCTGCTTTTGGATTTCAATGTCTTCATTGGGATTGCTCACAAATGGAGATATTTGCAATTCTGGCATTGAGAGATTATATCCAAGATTGGATGCTTGAATTTAAATGTTTTGTGATTGAGGGTGGCAATTTTAATGTCATCAAGATCTTTCAAAACTCCTTTACAAAGCTGGTGTTTGATGAAGAATTTCTAAAACCAAAGGATTTAGATTTTCTTTTTAAATTTAAGCACTTTATCTTTTCTTTTGCTAATAAAAATTGTAATAAGTTAGCTGATTTTTGTGCTAACTATGCTCACCTTTTGTCCTTGTATTGGGATGATTTTTCTAGGGATAAAGTTCATCCTTCATTTTTAGAATTGTTGAAGGAGGAATCTTCTTGTAAATAATTGATGATTAATAAAAAATTTTGCTGATTGCACTTTCCAAAAAAAAAAAACTCAAACTCTAGGTTTTTGAAAATTTTAAATTCTTTAATCTTATGTTTAAATTAAAAAAAGGCATTATATGGTTTAAAAAATGCACCTATCGCTTGGTATGAGCGGTTAAGCATTTTCTTATTAGAAAGGTCTTTTGTGAAAGGAAGTGTGGATAATTATCCCTTTGTGAAAAGATGTTTATGAATACTCATTGTACAAATATATGTTGATGATATCATGTTTCAATCTACTGATAAAAATCTTTGTGATGATTTTTCTAAAAATAATGAGTAGTGAATTTGAAATGAGTTTGATGGGAGACTTGAGTTTTTTTCCTGGTTTTAGCAAAAAAAAAATTTTGGAAGGAACTTTTCTTAGTCAGTCAAATAATATTATGGGCATCCTTAAGAAATATAAAATAAATAATTCTAAACTAGTTACTACACCAATGATTTCCTCAGTTTTGTAAGTAGATAGGACCGTTAGGGAAAATCTATTGATCAAAAATAATTTAGAGGAATAATTGGATCATTGCCTTACTTGATTGCTAGCATACCTTATATCAAGTGTAATGTTTATTTGTATGCTAGATTTCATTCTAATCCAAAAAATCACATTTGAGAGCGTTAAAGAATTCTGAGATATCT
>NW_021318849.1:148690-187595 GCF_001605985.2 Dendrobium catenatum
TTTTCTTCACATTCTCATTCATTCCAGACTATCTCGAGTCCAAATCTTAGGAATGGTCAGAAGTAGTAAATGACCTCGCATTTCTAAGGGCTCATCCTCTAGATATGGTAAGGACAACAACTTTCTTTTCAAAGAGATTGAGGAATCATTTGATAGGTATTGTGCAACAAAAATAACTCCTTCCCGACTCCTTATTCAGAATGACATAAATTTTTCTGTCATGCCCCTATTTGCCTCAACCCAATTTTCCTTCATCTTTACCTTGATTTAAGCCTACCATTGTGAAACTTTTCAAATGTTCCTTACAAACATGATAGTTAATCAAGATCACACTTGGATTACCACTTAAATCAAGATCACACTAGTGATTACACCAAATTTAAAAAAGATTTCTCAAATTCTATATTCCGATGATGTGCAAATTTTTTCAAATCATCAAGGTATAATGCTATACTTGTTAAAGGTATTCTAAATGAAAATTGTGGTTGTATGGGGAAAAAGGAGAACTATTCCAAATCTGTGATACTATTTAGAAGCTCTATTTCAAGAAGAGGGAAATGTAAGCATATTTTAATTTTTGGTTTTTGGTCAATCAATAAAATAAGTTACTTGGGGATATAGAGGGCATTAAAAAGTTAGAAGGCATTTGACTTTTAGAATGTCTTGGAAAAATAATTTGAAAGATCAAATATTTGGGGATCTCGATCCATTTCCCTAGCTAGAAGATTGGTATTAGTTAAAACAACTTTCTCATATATTCCAACGTTAGTTATGACACATTCTTTGAATCCAAAAGATATTCTTGATGATTTGGATTGACTTTGTAAAAATTTCTTATGGAATAAAAGTAGGGCATATAAGGAATTCATTAGATCTCTTGGCTGATGTTATGTTCTCCATGTAATAAAGCATGTTTTGCAGTGCTGAGTGTGGTTGAAAGAAAGGGAACATTAAGAGCTTGCTTAGCTTGGAATTTCATCCATAATAAAAAATCACTACTTAACTATAATATTAAAACTAAATATGGAATTGATATTTGGAGTGAAGGAATAAAAAGGAACACTTGCACAGCGTGGAGGATTCTCAAGGAAGGTGCTCGATTTCTTAAAAAAAAAATCTAAATGGTGTGTTTATAATAGAAGAAATATTATTATAATGGTGGATATTTTGTTGCTAAATAGGAAACTAAGTAAATGGCGATCCTAGAGTAACTGTTTTGATCTTTTTAACAAAACACATTCATTTCTAATTGATGATGAAGGATGCTAGAACAATTATAAGTTAAAGGTGTTCGCTTCAGAGGAGATGACTAAGATTATATGCTAGATTCTCATTTTTTCAATTTTTGTTGTCACTAAACCAGAAGTACTTCAATCAAAAAGTCAATTTTCACATTGGCTTATGAAGCTTCATTTAATTTACATCAACACATGGAATAAAATATGAGATGGTTAAAAATACTTAAGGTTAACCTGAAAAAATATATTTTTTGGTGGAGACTTTTGAATAATGTTATTCCTACAAATTCATATTTACAGTATAAAAGGTTGAAAGTTATTTTTTCTTACCCAAGAGAATGCTTGGAAGTTGAATATTTCCATCACATTGTTGTTAGTTGTAAGAAGCTAGTCGAAGTTTTGGAATTATTGAAAAAATAAAGCCTTTCAATTACCAAGATTTATTAATATATACCATTGCTAGACAGAAATGAGCTTGAAAAAAGTAATCGTAGAAATGTTTGAATTTATATCTCTACTGCTTATCATATTTGGAAAGCTAGGAACATACATAAGAATGGAAAATCAGTTCCATCCTAGTCTATGATTGCGTATAAAATTCTTTCTCAATTAATTAATTATTATGCTTATCTAATATTTCAAAACATGATACTAACCATCATGATGTGTTGTATAAATTTTGTTTCCCCCTCCCACAGATTAAATAAAATTAAATGTGGATGCTTCATTTCTATAATCTAATATAGCAGGGTTTGTTGGTTTGTTATGTTACCACAAGGGAATATTCTTATTGGCTTATGGTAAAATGAAGATGCACTGAGATATTTGGTTTTTAGAGCTTATTGCAGTTTTTGACTTTGAAAATGTTATTCAACATTGGATGGGAGAAAAGAATGGTATAGTTATAGAAGCTGATAATATTAATAATATCAAGGTATTAAAGAATTCTTTGTTGAAGAATAATGGAATGAAGATGAGAGTTCAAAGCCTAGATTTTTCTTTTTTGGAAATATTTAACAATGTAATTTTTACTTTTTCTTCTACAGAAAGTAATAATAATGTGGTATATTTTTGTTCTCATTATACCCTTTTAGGTGATTTTTATTGAGATTCTTTCGTTAATAGTTAGCATCCTTCAAGTTTGTTGACTTGGTAAGGAAATAGTATGATAGAATTGCTATCACTTAGTTTCTTGTATGTTTTTTTAGTTTGCTTTCATATATTTACACACCTTCAAAAAAAAGAGAGATTAAATAAAGTGCATAGAGTCCTTTACTTTATTAATCTTCTTTATTTATGTTTTTCATGAAAGTTTATCAGGGATGTTAAGCCCTTGTGAACTAGGTCAAGGCTAGCCAATAAGGAGGGTGAATTGGTGTTTTAAAAATTCTTCAAACAAAATCATAAACACAACCAAACAATCACCAGAGAAAATCAAAATGTGAAAATTAAATGCGAAGAAATAACATAACAAATTTTATACTGGTTCGATCAACTTGACCTACGTCCACTCCCCGGAGCCTCTCCTCTTGGTATTGCACTTAATTCAGTGTCTCTATTTTTGTCCCACAGTAAGACAAAGAAGCTCGTATAGAAACTCCCTTCCACTGACCCCGATAAGACAGAGAACCCAACTCCTTTTTCTTCCTTTTGAAGCAAGCAAAGAACCCAAGAACTTTCGCTTTCTCTTGAAGTAGGCAAATAACCTCGATCAGTTGCTAAAGTAAACCTCTCTCGAACCTTCAAGGAATTAAGGATGAAGACCAAAGAAGATGACTTGGATCCTAGCGTAGAGCCACCTTTATGAAACCTTCACAAACTCCCCCTCACCAAATCCTCTCTCTCTCTCTCTCTCTCTCTCTCTCTCTCTCTCTCTCTCTCCCCCCTTTATCTCCCTCTCCTCTTGTCACTCTTAGGTTAG
This sequence comes from Dendrobium catenatum, assembly GCF_001605985.2. NCBI lineage: Eukaryota > Viridiplantae > Streptophyta > Magnoliopsida > Asparagales > Orchidaceae > Dendrobium > Dendrobium catenatum. The sequence goes on from NW_021318849.1 coordinate 151,850, forward strand.
GATGGCACCAAAATATCACCTCTTCCATAAATAAAAGATCTGAAATAGAAGGGATTCAAGTTTTCCCTAATTTGCAATTAATCATCAAAGATCGTCTAGGACAATCGACCGATCATCCTATACGATTAGTTCAAATACATCTCAATCAGCAAGGATTATTTGGGAGATTCTAGAGGATTAGAAGGTTCCTTTATTTAGATCATCTATGATGATAGGTTATCATCCTGTATGATTAGTTCAAGTCATCAAATATTATCCAGACCATTGACCTAGATGGATATCTGGATGATGGAAAAATAATTAGATCATCCACAATGATCTCATGATCCTCCAGACCGATTAGTATAAAATGATAAATACCATCTAGAATATGGCCCCGGATTCATGTCTGGATAATGAAAAAATAACTGATCATCCAGGCTGATTTTGGATCATCTCGGATGATTAGTTCAATTCAATACATATCATCCAAAGCATCATTCAGGTCATCTAGGAAGAGGCTAAGGTTTGTTTAACTGATCATCCCTGATGATCCTGTGATTATCTAGCATGATATGACAGAGTAAAAAATTCTTAATTGATTTCCATAATTATAAGACTAATTTAGGCAAAATTGCACTACATCGTCCAGGTCGTTTTCTTGGATGATGTCTAAAAATAAAACATGCCTAAATAGATCTTGTGGATGATTCTTTCTGATTTGATACTATTATCCTTAATGATGCTACTATCATTCAGGATGATTTACTTAATTATGGTTGCCTTAACCATGATGCTCTAATTAGGGATTCTATTTTTAACTAATAATCCAGGATGATTGTGGATTGTCCTGGATGATGTGATAAATAATAGATAGAATTTTTCCATAGTTTGGTGTGTAAGATTACATAGCATCAGGACCCCTTATTGACTGACTCACCCCTAGTTTATCCAATCCTAAGCTAGAATGACATGCACTCAACCTATTGGACCTGAAATGTTAGAAGGTAAGGCTGTCGTAGTAAAATAGAACTATTAAAAATATTTGCTATCATCAAAATTATATTTTTTTAAAATCAGATTCGCAATAATCTCCCCATTTTTTATGATAAAAAAAACTATTTTAAGTAGTTCAATAGAAATACAAAAATAAGTAAAACAGTATGATGAAATAACTCAAACACTACCCACTACTCTGCCTTTTGACATCATAAAAAGGAGGAAGACCTAGAAAAGAATAGCAGAAAAAAGACAAAAAGGAATAAAACTAGGGTTTTTTTTATAAACTCTCCATGTGACTCAAATTAAATATTTATAAGAATCAATGAGTTAACATCATCGAAATATAAAAAATGGTAGAATAACCGATCTTGTTAGCCCTAACTTGGACTTCTCACATGGAAAATCATTTTCAAAAATAAAGATCTAACTTAGAAAAATCAATTAGATAAGAAAAAAATGATCCCTTTAAAACTTGGTTAAAAAAAAATCTTATAGAATAGTATACCAAAATAATTAGTCACAATCATAATTTTCGAACACAAGTCTTTATAAATATCAAGTGACACATGAATTCTTGTAAGATTTAAAAGTTTGAAAGAGAAAAAGGCTTGCTTTTTGTGGGCTCATTTTATGCATCTTTTCAATTGATTGGCACATTTTGTATATCTTTTAATTTTTGATACACTTTATGTATCTTTCAATTTTTTGGCAGTCATTACGCATCTTTTTATTTTTTTCTTTTTGGGCTCATTTTATGCTCTTGACATTTTTTGCAAGCTAGATCCCTTTTAAAACTTTTAAATATTTTAAGTTGTAAGTATATCTCCTAGATAATAGAGAAAAAAAAATCACTCTATAATATAAGGTCGAATAAACCACAAAATAGAATCAAATTCATATGATAAATGTAACGACAAGATTACAAAATTTTAAAAGTAATATAAAGACTTTGTATATTATATATATAAGATAGATTAATGTAGCATTATAGAAAAGATCTTAATTGTAAAGTCTATTTGTTAATTTGAGATAAAGTTTTGTTTAAAAAAGAAAATTACACTGCTAAAAGAGGTTAGAGGAAGGGAAACAATCAACAGTATTTCTCCCTTTAACTAATTTAGGGATGTTAGACATTGACTACAAATTTTTTTTAAAAAAAATAAGGCATAAAAAATAATTTTAGCTATGACCAAAAAGAAAAACTAAAAAGTAAGAACATCAGAGATGAAAATAATACAAATAATAGAAAATAAAATATCAGTACTCAAAATTAAAAGAAAGAAAATAAAATAACAATGAGTAATAGATCAGAAAACATGTAAATCAGAATTTATTAAGCAACAACTTCATGAAAATATGTATTGTGAGCCTCTGTTGTCCAGTACCACATACTCTTATGAGTCCTTTTATGAGAGCAAGCCTACAAAATCATCAAACATTAAATTTAGGAACCTAAACAAGTTTAGGTCCCTTCTTATGAATAGAAGAATACAATATATGTGTGTTTTGTTATTAATCATGAAATTTGGGTGTTTACACCAAATGTGTTCTCTAGTGAACAGTGCAAGTGTGTAAAATGTGTCAAAGCATGCCACATGAAAAACATCTAACTCCAGGAAAATGGTTTACTATTATGTTCGTGTTATAGTGCCTCTTCCTAGGTTTCAAAACTTTTGGCTTTGGATTAGGCATGGGTGTAACCCTATTAACCTCAAGTGCTTTTAATTTAGCTTTAAATATCAAGTTAGCACTTTCTAAAAAAGCATTATCAAACTTTAAATAGTGCTCCCTTCTTTTAGATTCATCAATATATTCTTTAAAATCAATTTCAGGTGAGGTATGGGATGCCTTCAATGATTCATGCTCAACGACCAACTCATAATAATTTTTATTTAACTCATCAAACTCATCAAGTAATCACATGTGATTCTATCAATTTGGGTGTGATCTTTAACTAAAATATCATACTCTTTTTGCAAATTTAAAAATTCCAATTTAAGGCTACCATACTATTTCTTAAGTTTCTTATATGATGCATGAATTTTCTCACAAACTTTAAGTAATTATTCGTAGCTTAGTTCACATACCTCTTCTAGTTTAGACTAACGAGGTTGATCGTACACCATCAAGCACAAGTTTGTAGTCTCCTCAGCTTTAGTCATAGAGGAATTAAATGCAGAATTCACCTAGAACATCTTTTGGAATCTCTTCTTATCTTTCCTAAACTTGGGTTTCTCCTTACCCTTCTCCTTGCTTGGGTGAGTCTTATGCGTAGGGAAATCAGCTCATACATGTCTCGGCTTCCTGTATTCAAAGCAAACCATATCAGAAAAACCTTTAGAATTTTTGCTATCCTTACCATTATTCCATTTCTGATGGTGTTGTGATTTTTCCTTTGAAAGCTTTAAATTGCCTATTGATTAAGGAAACATCTTCGCTTTCAAACGCAAAAGAATTAGTATCCATATCGTTAGCTTTCAGCACCACAGTTTTTCCCTTCTTTTTCTCACCTGTATCAGTTTGTCTTTGGTTCACCTCTTGCTCATAAGCAATGAGTGATCCAACTAAGTTATCAACATAATAAGTATTTAAATCCTTAGATTCAATTATTGCAGTGATCTTAGCATCAAAGGAAGAAGGAAAGCATCTCAAAATTTTATTCACTCTTTCATAGTTAGTTAGCTCCTTCCTAAAGCATGCAATGGGGTGAAAATTTGAGTAAACCTAGTATACTTGTCAGAAATTGATTCAGTAGGTTTCATACGAAAGAGTTCATAGTCATGCAATAAAATATTGTATCTTGATTATTTAACATTGTTGGTTTCTTCATAAGCAATACACAATCTATCTCAAATTTGTTTACCAGTATCACAAGTTGAAACACACATCTAATCTTTCAATTTCAAAGAACAAAAATAATAATTCAAGCATTTTGCATTCAGTTGAGCTAAATCCCTATCCTCAGGAGTCCATTCAATGAAAGGAAGTTCAGTATTAATGCCATTAATTTTATGAGATGGAGGTGAATAACCTTATTTAGCAACCATCCACATGCGATAGTCAATCGATTGTAAAATGTAATGATGCAAGTTTTCCAAATATCAAAAAGAATATTATAAAACAAAGGTGATTGAATAATGTAATACCCTTCTGCATTATTATGATTACCAAAGTTAGCTATTGATCAAAATTCAAAAGTTTTCAAAAACTTATTTTTATGAATCCTGCTCTCGTATCACTTGAAAGTTCATTCGGGATGTTAAGTTCTTATGAACTAGTCCCAAAGCTAACTAAGAGGGGGGGAATTGATATTTAAAAATTTCTCCAAACAAAATCACAAACATAGCCAAATAATCACCACAGAAATTAATGTGCATAAAGTAAAAGCGGAAGTACAATAAGAAAAAAACATACCATATTTTATAGTGGTTCGGTTAACTTGACCTACATTCACTCCCTAGAGCTTATCCTCCGGCTATTGCACTAAACTCAGTGTCTCTTTTTTTTCCCCACAGCAAGGTGGAGAAGCCTGTACAAAAACCCCTATCCACTGACCCCGATAAGATAGAGAACCCAACTCCTTTTGCTTCCTCCTATAACAGGCAAATAAACCAACTCCTTTAGCTTCTCCTAAAGTAGGCAGAGAACCCAACTCCTTTTGTTTCTTACTAAAGTAAGCAGAGAATTTCAATTTGTTGTTGAAGTTTACCTCTCTTGAATAGCTAAAAAATAAGGGACAACGACCAGAGAAGATGATGTGAATCCTTACTTGGAGCAACCTTTATGAAACCCCTCATAAACTCCTGCTCAAAAGATACTCTCTCTCTCTCTCTCTCCCTTGCTCTCCCTCTCCTCTTGGCTCTTTCAGGTTAGGATAGAAGCAAAGGATCTTTTTTTTTGAGAAAATAATAGATCTTCTAAATAAGGGCTCCAAATTAGCCCTAATTAGAAACTAATCATCAAATATCATCCTGGATGATAGTATATCATCATATACAATAAGTTTAACTCAACTAATACCATCCATACCTTCACCCTGGATGGATGTTTGGACAATGGAAAAATAAATAACTCGTCAAGGATGATCTCACAATCATTCAGGTTAATTAGTATAAAATGACCATTATCATCCAGAACATCGACCTAAATGGATGTTTAGGCGATGAAAAAATAATTTGATCATTCAGGCTGATCTCATGATTATCCTGGTTGAATAGTCCAATTCGATTCATATCATCCAAACATCAAAGATACCTAAATAGATATGGCAGCTGATTCTTTCTGATTTGAGCCAATTATCCTGGCCGATGATAAAATTATCCTAGACGATGCACTTAATTCCTGCTTCCTTAATCAGGATGACCTAATTATGGTTTCTATTTTTAACTGATCATCCATGATAATTTTTGGGATCGTCCTGGACTATGTGATCAAAATAGAAAACACTAATCAAACAGACTGAAAATTTTCCCCCAAGTGTGCGTGTGCAAGGTTACTTAGCATCAGGACCCATAATGTTACAATTGAGTCAAGAAAGGGTAAAAGACACTTGACGTGCATTACAAATTTAATTCATCCTAATTTACCCAATATTGAACTGGTTCAATTTATAATTTCATCTTGGTGACCTAAAATGTTAATAGGCAAGGAAGTCATATAAAAATAGAAATATTTGCTATAATCAAAATTATATTCCTTGAAATCATATTCACAACATTGTTACCTTTTTGTTGTTGTCAAAAAGGGGAGTAATATTATTTGGTGTTTGATGTGTGTTTGATGTGTTTTGATGTTTTTTTTATGTTTGATGTGTTTTGATGTTTTTGTGCTTGGTGTTTAGAGTTTTTAGGGTTTTTTTTGTGTTTTTGTTGTTTTGAGGTTTTTGTGCTTGGCGTTTAGAGCTTCTAGGGTTTTCGTGTTTTTGTCATTTTATTTGTGTTTTTTCCATTGATGAAAAATAAAAAAAAATGCATGTTCTTCAAGGAATTCCTATATATTCAATTTTTTATTCTTTTAGGGGGAGCTAAGGAGAAATTTAGGATAGTCAATTTTACTCAAACAATAATTATTTTTCCATTATAAAAAAGGGGGAGATTGTTGAGATAGTTGTAACTTAGTTTTTAGGGGAAACCCACAAAGGGGCCAACGTATTGATTAAAAACAAAATTAGAAGGTCCTTAAAGAGACCTTGAGCTCACTACTACTTAAAAGAGCTATAAGGTTAAAAGTAAAAAATCCTATGAGCTCAATTTCACTACTACTCAAAAATGCAAAATAGCCTAAGTGCAAACTACGGTGCACAAGCAAAGGCACCCAAATAAAAGTGTAGTAAAGAAATAACATTCAGCACGTGCTCCCTGTCAAAAAAAATTAGAAGCTCACAAACCTGCACAAAAAGGAAACCTGCAAAAGAGAAAGCAAAGTAAAAGATATATCCAAAAGATTAATAAGCCCAAAAAGAGGTAGAGAACCACCAGTATATCATATACAAAACAAAGGACTCCCAAAAAGTAGAAACCACCAAAGTCCTCCCAGAACAACAAGCCAGAGTACAAAAAACCAAATGGAAATAGATAATGCCAACACAAAAGAAAATAGAATAACCCAACAAACTAGAAACAACCCAATATATAGTATCTAGGAGAGGTAGATCCTGAGTAAAGCGACATTAGTAAAACAAAGCCAGAAACCCAACACAGAAGAAACAGAGGTGGAGGACCAAACATCAATCCATAAGCCAAAGGAGAAGCAACACAGACAATGAGGGGAAGGGCATATGGAGCTCAGATTATAGATAATATCATAAGAATCACAAGGCATAACCTTATGCTGCTTCATCCCACCAAAGAGCCCTAGCTAGCACCACCTCCCCCCAAAACACCTGACAAAGACAAATCAAAACCTATCAAGGAACCAGCACCCAAAAGCCAGCACCAACTCCAACCCATCAAAAATCATAACACAACCTGCAAAGACAATCTAGCACAACAAGCCCAAATGGCCAGCAACCAACTCGAAAATGGACAACAGCCTCATCCAGAACGCCAACAACTTAATAACCCCACAACCAAAAAACCTCAACACATTCCCACCAATCCCATTGACCAAATGGCCAAACAATAACCCCATCAAAAAAAAAAAAAACAACTCAAAGGCCCCACAACCAGCAAAAACTAGCACAACACAGTTTTGAGGAAGGAGAGCAATAAAAAGGCTATGCTTCAAACAAAAAATATAATATTACTCAGCCTATGACACCTCGCATGGCTCCAACACAAGCATTCCCAACCATTAAAACCAAAGGAAAAAGAAAGTTAAAAAGGATCACAACAAATAATGGAAGCAGAGCCAAGACAGTAGCCAGGGTATATAGAAAAACTTGCACCCCAACGAACGGCCAGGGAATAACCCAGAAGGAATAAGAGCACCCCTGCCACAGCTTAGCAGACCAAACCAAGGCCCCAGGATACTGAATAGGAAGTAGTTGAATGGATAGTAGGTATGACATTACCAATAAAAGGGCACCAAATATAGAACCACTAGTAAATAAAGCAGCAAAATGACATAGAGAATAAGACCCAACCCAACAAAGAGGAGAAGAAAACCCACAGCAACATAGGAACCGATAAATATATTAAACCAATCAAGGGTCGAGAAGTAAATAAAACACAGGAGCCCTACGACACCCATCCAAAAAAATAGGACAATAACAAAGTAGCAACAAAAATAGCAAGATGGGAATAGAACAAAAAGGAGCCACCATAATCACCACAACCAAAACATGAAGCAACTAATTCTTAACATAAGCTAAACCAATTTGGTCCAGTCTAAGGAGGCCTTTAACATGAAAGGTAACTGAGAAAAAGCTAGCTCATTCATACTATTTAAATCACAACCTAAAGTTGTAATAGACTGAGCACATGCATTCCCATCCTACAAAATGACTGGAAAAGAGCAGTTCAGAGTGTTCAAGGTATCCCTAATGTCCCTTCGAATGTAAAAAAAAAAAAGCAGAAGGGGAAATCTTATCCTCCTTATGATTAGTAAAATTGTAATCAAAATAAGAGCCCACCTCCAACACCACATTACTGATATGAAGGTTAGCATAGATATTTAAGTCGTGAAGCATGGCATAGGAAATAGCATAATTAACATCAACATTAGCAACTGGCCCAAGAAAACCCAACAATTAGATGCCATTATGATCTCTAATGACACCACCACCGCCAACAATAGTGCCCAAATAAGCGCAAGCCACATTTAACATAAAAGAATTAGTGATTAATGCTCCTAGAAACCCTTTGACAAAAGTTCACCTCCAAGTTAATGCCAAAGCTGGAGAAGGTATAAAAAAATTCTTAATAGACTGTAAATTAGTAGAGAAAAGGGAAACCACCTTATCCTCAATTTTTTGGATAATTCTTTGATAATTCATATTAACCCCATTGAAATGAGAATCATTTCTCTCTAACCAAATGAACCAAAGGATAAGGACGGGAATAACATTTCTAACATGTCCTTTAGACTTGATAAACCAACAATCAAGCAAATTTTAAATAGAAATCCTAGTAGTAAATAAATTGAGATGAAAAATATCCTCAAAATAAGTCCAAACTTTAACAGCAATGGGACCAGATATGAAAACATGATGCATATTGTCAACATGGTAACAACATTGACACTTAGAGTGAAAGATAAAACCTCTAAGCCTCAAGTTCTCATTCATAGGAATAAATTTTATAAATGTTTCCAAATAAAAATAGAAACTATAGAGGTGAAGGTTTTATGCCAAATCATTTTACAAAGCTTAGAAGACACTTTTTTAGCTCTAAAGAATGCCAAGCTTCTTTAAGACTAAATAAACCATCTTTAGTGAAAGTACAAAGTAATACATGCATGGAAGTAATGTTTAGAGAAATATTTAAAATGATCTGAATAATAAAGTAAGGGAGAATAAAAGAAAGTTTATCCAAGTCCCAACCATTATTAAGAAAGAAATAATTAACCTTCACATTAGAATTGGAAAAGGAATTAAATAAAGAATCAATCGACTGACCATTCAACCAACGATCTTGCCAAAAGAAAATATTGCCATTACCTAAGCCCCACACAAAAGCATGCTTAACCTTCCATTTAATAGAACAGAGCCATTGCTAAACTTTAGAGTGGCTAATACTAGAACTACACAAGGTGGGGTATTTACCACCACAATACTTGGCCATCATAAAATTGGCCTAGAGACTCATATTGGCCCTAAAGTTGTACCAAAGTTTGAAAGAAAAAGTAGAAGCAAAATCAAACATAGTTTTGCACCCTAAAGCCCCTTCTTGCAAAATCCCATAAGATTTACCCCAAGATGACCAATGAATCTTAGCGTTATTCTCAGAGCCTTTCAAAAAGAATTTATTAACAATTCTATCAATTCTATAACAGATAATTTTAGTAGGGAGAAGGGTTTGAAAGCTATAGATCAAAATAGAGCAAAGAACCACACCGTAATACGGCCACCAAAACTAAAAAAATTAGAATCCCATTAAGATAAATTATTTTTCACCACAACAATTAAGTCATCAAAGAAAAAAGACATCTTTCTCTCCTTATAAAGAGGAATACCTAGGTATTTTAGAGGAAATAAACTTTGAGTAAAGCTAGTGACATTTTTAATAGCTACAATACGATCAGAATGAATATACTATTAGCCGAGATAAAATAACACTTATTCTTATTAAAAGCCAAACCACTAACCGACTCAAACTGGTAAAAAAAACTCACAATCTTATTAATCCTATTCTTTGAAGCATTCAAAACACACTGAAATCATCAGTAAAATGTAAATAAGAGATTTTAATGCTACTTAAAGTTCTGAAGTAGAGACAAGGACATTTATTAAAAAGATCGACATAGCCCCTAAAAAGGTAATCTTCAACAATAATAAAAAGTGCAGGGGAAATGGGATTCCCTTGCCTAAGCCATGAGAAGCCCTAAAAAAACAATGGCTCTTGCCATTCTCAAAAATGGAATAAAAAGGTCTTTAATACAAATCTTAATGAGGGAGATAAAATTATAATCAAAACCAAATAAACTCATGATGTTGTAAATAAAAGTCCAATTAGCATTGTCATAAGCCTTAGCAATATCCAGTTTCATAATCATTTTACCACCTCTAACCGTAACATCCAAGTCCTGACAAAATTCCTACAACAAAAGAATATTGTCGGCAATAGCACGACCATTGATAAAATCCATTTTAAAAGGAGAAAGATGTTGCAAATCTAATTTCAGGGAATATGATTTTGATGATAGCAAACATTTCTATTTTTCGACGACTGTCTTGCCTACTAATATTTCAGGTCCACAAGATCAAATTGCAAATCGAACCAGCTCAAGGATTAGGTAAAGTAGGACTGAGTCAGTTTGTAATGTATGACATGTGTATTTTACCTTTTCTTGAGACAATTGTTTTGCAAATTCAGGTCTATGAACTATGTTTGGATGATTGGCAAACACTCTTACTTGACTTGGACTGTCTTTTACTACTAACTTTTCAGGAATCAAAGATCGGACGAAAAAATGGAGCCAGCTCAAGATGGGGTATATTAGGTTTGAGTCAGTCTGTAATTTTATTTTTCCCTCTTGAGTCAATTGTGATCTTTAGTGTAACTAATGCTAAGTAACCCTACACACACACACACTTGAGAGACTTAGAATTTCTGTTTTTTTTCTCAAATTGGCCAGGACGATATTTTACATCGTCCTGGACGATCGGGCTTAAAATAGAAAATCTAATCAGGGGTTCTTAATTAAAGCAACCTTCATTAACCAATCGGCCTGGACGATAAGTGTATCATCCAAGACGATAAGCTCAAAACAGAAAGAAATTGATGCCATAAACAATTAAGGTATTCTATATTTTTTGGTAATCGACCAGGATGATATTCACAATTATGCCTTAATTAATTAGACAAATCAAGGAAGTAATTAAGGATGATTGATATGATCATATCATCCTGAACGATCGCAGGATCTGCCAGGACGATCTATTCAAAAACCTTAGTTACTTCTGAACGATAAATATCGGCCAGCATAAATTCAGGGCGATGTCCTAGACGATAGGGATCGGACAGCTTTAATTTAGGGCGATGCTCTGGACAATTTTCCTCTGATTTGAATTGATCGTCCTGGATGATCGTGAGATCATCCTAGAAGATCAAGCCAATTTTAAATCATCCAGTTTGCATTCAGGGCAATGCTCTAGCCGATCTTCTGAGATTTATACTCATCGGCCAGGACGATGTCCATAACGTCCTGGATGATATAGTCGGCAACTTGTAATTAATGAGCTCCTTTGAAGCTCTTCTATTTAAGAGCTCTTGTTCAACATTTTTGAACAATCTTTTGGTGCTACCATGACCTGAGAAGACCTTTAGGAGAGAGAGAGAGAGAGAGAGAGAGAGATAGAGAGAGAGAGAGGATCTTGTGAGGGGGAGCTTGTGAGGGGATTCACAAGGGTTGCTTCAAGGATCGCTATGCTTCTTCTTCGTCTAGAGTTTTTCATCCGTGGAAGGGTCGGTAGAGGTAAGAATTTAGCATCTGATTGTGGTTCTCTGCCAGTTTTAGGAGGAAGCAAAAGGAGATAGGTTTTATGCCTTGCCGGGGTGGCAAAAAGAGGTTCTTTGTAAAGGCTGCTCCGCCTAGCTGTGGGGGCTAAAGGAGAGTCACATTTGTAGTGCAATACTCAGAGGGCGCCTCCGGGGAGTGGACGTAGGTCGTGTTGACCAAACCACTATAATTTTTTGTGTTCTTATTTCTTGCTTCTGCACTTTAAATTTCGCATTTATTTTTCTTGTGGTGTGATTTTGGTTTATGATATTTTACTTCTTTGTGAAAAGAAATTTTTTAAATACCAATTCACCCCCCCCCCTCTTGGTTAGCTTAGGCCAGTTCTATAGGGCTTAACATCCCTAACGAACTTTCAAATTGTAAGTTTATGGGTCATGATGTTAAGTAGCCTTGCACACACACACTTGAAGGAAAATTTCTAACTATTTTAAAGTTTTTTGTTTTCAATCACATCATCTTGGATGATCTAAACATCATCCTGGATGATCAGTGAAAAACATAAACCCTAACTCGAGCATCCTAATTAAGGTTGCTGCAATTAAGCAAATCATCATAGATGATATTATCATTATTTAAGATCATAGGCTCAAATTAGAAAGAATTAGCTGCCAGATCTATTTAGGTATCTTTTATTTTTGGACATCGTCTAGGATATCATCCAGGATGATGCATCATAATTATACCTAAATTAATCTTGTATGTAAGGAAAGCAATTAAGGTTTGATTGGTCGATCATATCATCCTGGATGATTAGTTCACAAACCTTAGTTTTTCTTAGACAATCAAAAATTGGCCTAGTTCCATTTAGGGCGATGCTCTGGATAATATGTACTAAATTATACGAATCGACCTGGATAATCTTTAGATCAGTCTGGATGATAAAGTTATTTTTTCTTCATCCAGACACCCATTCAGGGCAATGTTCTGGATGATATTCATCATTTTGTACTAATAAGCCCAAATGATCATAAGATCATACCGGACGATCTAGTTATTTTTTCATTATTCAGACATCCATCTAGGGTGATGGTTTCGACGATCTTCAATGAACCTGGATGATCTAAACTAATGAACCTTTTAATTGTATAGGATGATAGCCTATCATCCTAGATGATCTAAACTAATGAACCTTTTAATCATCCAGACTATTCCAAATCGTCCTAGCTGATGGTATTAAAATTGAACTAATTGTACAGGATGATCGGTCGATCGCCTTGAATGATCTTTGATGATTAGTTTCTAATTAGGGCTAATTTGGAGCCCTTATTTATAAAGCTCTCTTATTTTTTGAAGAATAGATCTTTTAATACTGTCTTGACTTGAGAAAGCTAAGAGGAGAGGGATAGCAAGGGTGAGAGAGAGGATTTTGTGAGGAGGAGTTTGTGAGAGATTTTGCAAAGGTTGCTCCAAGCAAGGATTTGTGTCTTCTCTGATCATCATCCTTGGTCCCTTAGGGGTTTTAGAGAGGTATATTTCAATAACTGATCAAGATTATATGTCTGCTTCAGGAGGAAGCAAAAGGAGTTGGGTTCTCTATCTGTTTTAAGAGGAAGCAAAAGGAGTTGGGTTCTCTACCTCACCGGGGTTGGTAGAAAGGAGTTTTTGTGCAGGCATCTCTGCCTTGCTATGGGGGAAAAAGGAGTGACACTTAGTTTAGTGCAATACTCAGATGAGAGGCTCCAGGGAGTGGATGTGGGTCAAGTTAACCAAATAACTATAAAATATGGTGTGTTCTTTCTTATTTTACTTCTACATTTAATTTTCTCACTTTGATTTATGTAGCGAATCTTGGTTTGGTTGTAATTGTGTTTTTGATTGAAGTAATTTTTTAAAATACTAATCCCCCCCCCCTCTTGGTTAGCCTAAGGAATAGTTCATAAGTGCGTAATATCCCTGTCGAAGTTTCGAGTGGTATTAGAGCATGATTCATAAAAATGAGTTTTAAATTACACGACCACCTTTATTTGAGAATATTCCTCTTGATTTTGGAAAACTTGCATGATTACATTTTTGCAATTAATTGACTATCGCATGTGGATCCTTCTTAAGGATGGTTATTCAACTCTGTCTCATAAAGTTAATGGCATTAATACTATATTTCCTTTTACTCAATGGACTCCTGAAGATAGGGATTTTGCTCAACTAAATGCAAAATGCTTGAACTATTTTTTCTATTCTTTGAAATTAGAAGATTATATATATGTTTCAACTTGTACTATTGGTAAAGAAATTTAGGATAAATTGTGTGTTACTTATGAAGGAACAAATGAAGTTAAGAAATCTTGGTTGAATATTTTATTACATGACTATGAACATTTTTATATGAAATCTACTGAATCAATTTCTGACATGTATACTAGGTTTACTCAAATTATCACCTCATTGTAAGCATTAGGAAGAGAGCTAACTAACTATGAAAGAGTGAATAAAATTTTTTAATGCTTGCCTTCTTTTTTTGATGCTAAGATCACTATAATCATTAAATCTAATGATTTGAATACTTATTCAATTGATAAATTACTTGGGTCGCTCATTGCTTACGAGCGAGGGATAAACCAAAGACAGCTTGATGTAGGTGAGCAAAAGAAGGAGAAAACTATGGCGTTGAAGGCCAACAACACGGACACTGATTCTTTTAAGTCTTAAAGTGATGATGTTGCCTTAATCACTAGGCAATTCAAAAGCTTTCTAAGAAAGAATCACAAGCACCATCAAGGTTAGGGAAGAAAAATTATAAAAGTGTTGAATGCAGGAAACCTGGATATGTCAAAGTTGATTTTCCTACACTTAAGGATCACCCAAGAAAGGAGATGGGTGAGGAGAAACCCAAGTTCATAAAGGATAAGGATAATAAGCGGTTCCAAAAGGCATTTTGGGCAGATTCTGCAACTAACTCCTTTCAGACTAAAGCTGAGGAGGAGACATGAAACTTGTTTTTTATGGGTGATCATCTTAATCAGACTGACCAAGAAGAGGTATGTGAATCAACCTATGATCAATTACTTGAAGTTTGTGAGATAATTCATGCATCATATAGAAAACTTAAGAAATCACATGCTAGTTTAAAATTAGAGTTTTTAAATTTACAAAAAGAGCATGAAATTTTATTAAAAGATCACTCCCAAATTCATACCAATCACATGTCATTACTTGATTAGTTTGATGAATTGAATAAAAAGATTTCTAAGTTCGTAATTGAGCATGATTCATTGAAAGTATCGTACACCTCACTTGAATATGATTTTAAGATATATATTAATGAATCTAAGCATAGCGAGCACTATTTGAGAGTTGATAATGTTGTTTTAGAAAGTTCTAACTTTGAGTTTAAAGCTGAATTGAATGAACCTGAGAAAAATAGGACTACACCTACTTTTATTCTTAAGCAAAAATTTAGGAAGAGGCATTATAACCTGAATAAATTAATAAATCTTTATCCTAGTGTTAGTTGTTTTTCATGTTGCATGCTAGGACACATTTTACACACATGCAATGTTCATCGTAGCACACATTGGGTATGGAGACCCAAATAACATGATTCACATCATAATGAAAGTTTGTTAGGGATTTTAGGCCCTATGAACTAGTCCCGAGGCTAACCAAGAGGGGGGGGGGGGGAATTAGTATTTTTAAAAATTCTTTAAAACCAAGAACAAATATCACATACCAAAGTCACAACGGAAAAATAAGTGTAGAAAATTAAAGTTTAGAAGCAGTAAAAAGAACACGAGGGTTTATAGTGGTTCGGTCAACTTCACCTACGTCCACTCCCCAGAGGCACCCTCCTAGTATTGCACTACCAACGTGACTCTCCTTTAGCCCCCACAGCTAGGCGAAGAAGCCCTTACGAAACACCTCCTTTTTGCCACACCCAATAAGGCAAAGAACCCAACTCCTTTTTCTTCCCCCTGAAGCAGGCAAAGAACCTCGATCGATCGCTGAAGATTACCTCTCTCAACCCTTCCAAGGATAAGAGACTCTAGGGAAGAAGAAGTGGAACAATGCTTGGAGCAACCCTTGTGAACTCCCTCATAAGCTCCCCCTCATAAGATCCTCTCTCTCTCTCTCTCCCTCCCTCTCTCTCTCCTTTTGGTTTTCTCAGGTCAAGACACCAGCCAAAGATCTTTAAAAAATATTGAACAAGAGCTCTTAAATAGAAGAGCTTCAAAAGAGCTCAATAATTGCAAGTTGCCGACTTTATCATCCAGGACGATGATATTATCGTCCTGTATGATTAGTTCAAAATACAGACGATCGGCCAGAACATTGCCCTGAAGATGATATGGATGATTAAAAATTGGCTTGATCGTCCAGGCCGATATTACGATTGTCCCGGCCGATCAATTCAAATCAGAAAAAAATTGTCCAGAGCATCACCCTGAATTTAAGCTGGCCGATAATTATCGTCCAGGAGTAACTAAGGGTTTTTAGATAGATCGTCCTGGCCGATCCTGCGATCATCCAGGATTATATAATAGTATCAATCATCCTTAATTACTTCATTGATTCCTGGATCAATTTAGGAATAATTGTGTAATATCGTCCAAGCCGATCTCACGATCATCCCGGCCGATTTCCAAAAATACAGAATACCTAAATTGATTATGGCGGCTATTTCTTTCTGTTTTGAGCATATCATCCTGGCCGATACAAGTATTGTTTAGGCCGATCAGTTAATTACCGCTACCTTAACTAAGAAATCTTGAGTAAAACTTTTATTTTGAACTCGATCGTCCAGGTTGATATAAATATCATCCGGGACGATGTGAGTAAAAATATAAATTCTAAATCTCTCAAGTGTGTGTGTATGGTTACAAATATCAGTCAATTCAAATATTTACAATTGACTCAAGAATGGGAAAAAGAAAAATATAGATAGACTCAGACCTAGTCTACCCAATCTTGAGTTGGCTCCGTTTGTCGTCAGATCTTTTGGTCATAAAACGTCAGTAGAGGAAGGCAATCAAAGTGTTTGCTAGCATCAAAATCACAATCTATGAAACCAAGTTTGCAACACATAACAAACATGTATTACATTTTTCTTGTCATAAGAATGTTCCCAAACCTATTTGGGTTCCTAAAACTATCATTTGATGATGTTGTAGGTGTGTTATCTCTAAAGGCCTCGTGAGAGCATATGGTACCTAGATAGTGAATGCTCATGAAACATGACTGGGGATGCCGATATTTTCATTATGCTGGAGGCCAGGGCAAGCGGCAAAGTTAGTCTTGGATACAACACCACCAGGAAAGTGGTGGGTACAGGTATAATTTGAACTCTAAGAACCTTTTTTTTAAATATTTTTCTTGTAGATGAATTGAAACATAATTTTTTAAGCATCAATCAGCTATGCGATAAGGACATCATCATAAAATGTTTGGTAAATACATGCATCATTAGCTTGAATAATAATACTATTTTTCAAGGAAAGCAGATTAACAATATTTACATGCTTAATATAAATAATAATGAATGTGCTGCTTCAATTTATTTAAAAACTATTACTGATAATTCTTGGTTATGGCACAGGAGGATATGTCAAGCTAGTATGAAAATTCTTCGGAGAGTGACTAAAAAAGACCTAGTCCCCAAAGCTTAGATTTTCTAAACACCACCTGTGTGATGCCTACCAACTAAGGAAGCAAGTCTATTCCTCTTTCCATTCCATTAAGGACATTATCAGCTCTAGACCTTTAGAAGTCCTTCACGTGGATTTGTTTAGACCCATTAGCACTGCTAGCTATGGAGAAAAAGTCTATGAATTTGTGATTATCGATGACTACTCTAGGTTTACTTGGATTAAATTTTTATCACATAAGAGTGTGTCTTTTGATGAGTTTAGATCCATCTCCACTTGGATTTAGAAAAAGTTAGGTTGTAAGATCTTGAACATCCATAGTGACCAAAGGAGAGAGTTTAAAATGAGAGATTTGGAGACTTTTATGAGGATAAGAGGATTAGCTAAAACTTCTCAGCTCCTAGGACCCCTCACCAGAATGGGGTAGCTAAAACGAAGAACTGGACCTTAGTTAAAATTTTTAGAGCCATGCTTACTGATTATTCACTTCCAAATAATTTTGGGATGTAGTAATAAACACAGCTTGTTATTTATTGTGTAGGGTGAATGTTAGAGCCAAACTTGATAAGACACCCTATGAGATTCTTAAGGGTAGGACACCCAACCTTTCCCACCTCCTTATCTTTAGTTGTAAGGTTTTCATTCTTAATAATAGAAAGTTACACATAGGAAAATTTGACCCAAAATTTGATGGAGTGTTCTTAGGATATTCAAGTGTGGGAAAATCCTTGAGGGTGTTTAATAACAGGACATTAATGGAGAAGGAGAATACTCATGTCGTGTTTAATGAATCTGATCCTAAGGAGTCTAGAATTGAGGATGAAGATGGTGTTGGATAGATTTCCAAAAGAGTTAAAAATTTAGAAAAAAAGGGTAGAGACCCGAAATATTGGAGGATTAAGTGAGATTACCTATGGATTAGAGAATGCAAATCTAAAGCAAATGGTTGAACCTACACACACTTTGCCTAGAGATTGGAGATATTTTTTAAATCATCCTAACGAACTGATCTTAGGAGACCCTTCTGAATGTGTTAGAACTAGGCATAGACTTAGGAAGGAAGTGAACAATTCTACCTTGATCTTAATGACTGAACCCACCAACATTAATCAAGCCTTGTCTGATGATTTTTTGATCTTAGCCATGCAAGAGGAATTAAACCAATTTATTAGCAATGATGTTTGGGAGCTTGTAGAATAACCAAAGGGACAATGTGTGGTTGTAACCAAATGGGTCTTTAAGAATAAGATGAATGATTCTAGTGTATTGATTAGGAATAAGGTAAGATTAGTAGCAAATGGGTACAACCAAATAGAAGGAATTGATTTTGAGGAGACCTTTGCCCCTATAGCTAGATTGGAAGCCATTAGAGTGCTACTACCCTTTTCCTATTATAAGGGAATTAACCTTTACCAAATGGATATTAAGAGTGCCTTTTTGAATGGGGTAATAAAAGAGGATGTATTTGTAAAGAAACCCCCATATTTTGAGAGTTCTTAATTTCAAAATCATGTTTCAAATTAAAAAAGGCCTTTTATGAATTAAAATAGGCACCCAGAACTTGGAATGAGAGGTTTAACACATTCTTACTAGAGATGGAGTTTTTTAAGGACAACATAGACATCACCCTTTTTCTGAGGAAAGTAGAAGAAGAGTTACTCATTTTTTAGATCTATATTGATGATATACTTTTTGGATCTTCTGATAAAAAGCTATGTGATGATATTTCTAAAATAATGAGTAAGGAGTTTGACATGAGTATGATGGGAGAGTTATCCTACTTTTTGGGATTTAACATAAGATAATTGGATGATGGAGTACTTCTAAATCAATCAAAGTACATTTAGGACATCTTGAAGAAATATGAAATGGATAAAGCAAAGCCAATAAACTCCTGTGACCTCTAGTGTTAAGTTGGATAAGGACTCAGATTAAAAATCTATAGATTAAAAGAAGTATAGATGGATGATTTGATCTTTACTTTACCAGACTGTTAGCCGACCTGATATAATGTTTTGTATTTATCTCAGTACTAGATTTCAAGTTGATCTTAAAGATTCCCACATGTTTGTAGTTAAGTGAATTTTTAGATATCTTTTTGGGACCCAAAACTTAAAAATCTGGTATCCTAGGCACAACACGTCTTTTCAGATTATTGGATATTTTGATTCTGATTTTGCACGATATAGGGTGGATAGAAAGAGCACCTCTAGGACTTGCCAATTCATAGGATAGTCTTTAGTATCATGGTCTAGTAGAAAACAAAACTTCGTTGCACTTTCCACTACTGAAGCTAAGTACATTGCCTTAGGGAGTTATGTGGCCCAAGTCCATTGGTTGAAGCGACAAATTATGGATTTAGTTTTACTTATAAGCACAATTTCATTCCTTTATGACAACACTAGTGCCATCTACATCTCTAAGAATCGTATCCAACATTCAAGGACTAAGCACATTGACATAAGGTATCACTTTATTAAAGAACATGTGACCAAATGAGACATTGAGTTATACCATGTTGAAATTTAGAATCAACTGGGTGACATCTTTACTAAACCACTAGCTTTTGACACTTTCAGCATCTTAAGGACCATATTCAGTGTGATTGAAATAAATGCATAAACTTGATGTTTATTGAATTCTAAATTTTCTATTTTGTTGTTTTTTTTTTTTTGTTGTTTATTTCAAGTTTTCTTGTTTTTTACATTTTACTTACTATTTTTTTTGTTACTTTAGTTTTTCATCTTTCCTTTGAGATCATCGCTGAAATGGTATTTTCAGCTGTGTTTTTGTTTTTGAAAATTTATAGTCAATGTTTTACATCTATAAATTAGTTAAATGGAGAAACACTATTGATTGTTTTCCTTCCTCTAACTTCCTTTAGCAGTGATATTTTCTTTTCTAAACAAAAATCTTTCTCAAATTAATAACTAGACTTTACAATTGAGATCTTTTCTATCTTACTATAGTAATCTGTCTTATATTTTTAATGTTCAAAGTTTTTTTATCACTTTCAAAGTTTTTGTAATCTTATCATTGAATTTATCATATGAACTTGATTCTATTTTATGGCTTATTCTTCCTTATATTAGAGAGTGAGTTTTTCTTCTCTAATATCTAGAAGATATACTTACAACTGAGAGTATTTAAGATTTTTGAAATAGGATCTAACTTACAAAACATTTTTTTCCATTGATGCCAAATCAAAAGATGCATAATGATATCAAATTGAAAAGATACATAAAGTGTATCAAATATCAAAAGATGCACAAAGTGCGCTATTGAATTGACAAGAGGCATAAAATGAGGCCACATAAAGCTAGCTTCCTTCTCTTTCTAACTTTTAAATCTTAGAAAAATTCATGTGTCACTTGATTCTCTCAAAGGCCTTATTTCAAATTTTGCGATTATGATAAATTACTTTGGTATATTATTCTATAAGATAATTTTCTAGAACCAAGATGTGAATGGATCACTTTTTCTTATCCAATTGGTTTTTCTCAGTAAGGTATTTTATTTTCAAAAGATGATTTTTCCCTAAGAGAAGCTCGAGCAAGGGCTAACAGGATTGGTTATTCTACCATTTTTTGGATTTTGATGATGTTAACTCATTGTGCTTACAAATTTTTAATTCAATAATAATTATACTTTATCATATTCATGCTTTGATAAAAAAACTCTATTTTCATTTTTCTTCTTCGTCTTGTGTTCTGCTTTATGGTTTCCACCTCCTTTCTGTGATATCAAAAGGGGGAGTAGTGTTTTAATACTATTTGTGTTGTTTTGTCATACTATTTTCACTTATATTTGTATTTTATTTAGTTTTGATTGTTTAATTATTTTCCATAATAACAAAGGGGGAGATTATTATGAATCTAATTTTAGGGAATATGATTTTGATGATAGCAAACATTTCTATTTTTTTGCGATTGCCTTACCTACTAACATTTTAGGTCCACAAGATCAAATTGCAAATTGAGCTAGCTCAAGGATTTAGTAGATTAGGACTGAGTCAGTTTGTAATATATGATATGTGCCTTCTACCTTTTCTTTAGTCCATTGTAACTTTATGGGTCCTGATGCTAAGTAACCTTGCTCACACATACTTAAGGGAAAATTTCTGACTATTTTAGAGTTTTTTGTTTTCGATCACTTCATTTTGGATGATCCAAACATCATCCTAGACGACCAGTTAAAATTAGAAACCCTAATTAGGGCATCCTTATTAAGGCAGCTGCAATTAAGAAAATTATCCTTATTGATATTATCATCATCTGGGACAATAGGCTCAAATAAAAAAAAATCCGCCATATCTATTTAGGTAATCTATCTTATTGATATTATACTGGATGATCTGAACTGATGTACCTTCTAATTATCTAGACTTTTCCATATCATCCTACCTAATTAGGCTATAATTGAACTAATCGTACAGGATGATCGATCGATCATCCTGGATATTCTTTGATGATTAATTACTAATTAAGGCTAATTTGGAGCCCTTATTTAAAAAGCTCTCTTATTTTGTCAAAATAGATATTTTGTTACTGTGCTGACTTGAGAGAGCCAAGAGGAGAGGGAGATCAAGGGAGAGAGAGAGGATCTTATGAGGGGGCATTATGAGGAACTTTACA
This sequence comes from Dendrobium catenatum, assembly GCF_001605985.2. NCBI lineage: Eukaryota > Viridiplantae > Streptophyta > Magnoliopsida > Asparagales > Orchidaceae > Dendrobium > Dendrobium catenatum. The sequence goes on from NW_021318849.1 coordinate 173,664, forward strand.
AAAGTTGCTACAAGCAAGGGTTTTTTGTTATCTTCTCAGGTCGTCTTCCCTGGTGCCATGTGGATTCTAGAGAGGTCTACTTCAGCAATTGATCGAGGATCTTTGCTTTCTTCAGAATGAAGCAAAAGGAGTTATGTTCTCTACCTGCTTCAGGAGGAAGCAAAAGTAGTTAGGTTCTCTGCCTTCTTCAGGAGGAAGCAAAAGGAGTTGGGTTCTCAGCCTTGCTGGAGCCGATGGATAGGAAATTTTGTACGAGCTTCTCCACCTTGCTATGGGGGCAAAAGGAGAGACACTGAGTTTAGTGCAATACTCGGAGGAGAGGCTCTAAGGAGTGAATGTAGGTCTAGTTAACTGAACTACTATAAAATTTGGTGTGTTCTTTTTTATTTTACTTCTGCAATTAATTTCAGCACTTTGATTTCTGTGGTGAATCTTGGTTTCCTTGTGATTGTATTTTTTATTGAAATAATTTTTTAAAAAACCAATTCACCCCCCTCCTCTTGGTTAGCCTCGTGACTAGTTCATAAAGGCTTAACATCCCTACCAAACTTTCAAAAAAAGCTTTGGCAACAAAATTGTTAACCTATTCACCAAAATTTTAGAAAGCATTTATAAAAAATAGTACACAAACTAAAAGGTCTAAAATCATTCCAAGAATTTACAACATTATTCTTGGGAATAAGCACAATAGGGAATAAAACTAGGGTTTTTTTTATAAACTCTCCATGTGACTCAAATTAAATATTTATAAGAATCAATGAGTTAACATCATCGAAATATAAAAAATGGTAGAATAACCGATCTTGTTAGCCCTAACTTGGACTTCTCACATGGAAAATCATTTTCAAAAATAAAGATCTAACTTAGAAAAATCAATTAGATAAGAAAAAAATGATCCGTTTAAAACTTGGTTAAAAAAAATCTTATAGAATAGTATACCAAAATAATTAGTCACAATCATAATTTTCGAACACAAGTCTTTATAAATATCAAGTGACACATGAATTCTTGTAAGATTTAAAAGTTTGAAAGAGAAGAAGGCTTGCTTTTTGTGGGCTCATTTTATGCCTCTTGTCAATTGATTGGCGCATTTTGTGCATCTTTTAATTTTTGATACACTTTATGTATCTTTCAATTTTTTGGCAGTCATTACGCATCTTTTTATTTTTTTCTTTTTGGGCTCATTTTATGATCTTGACATTTTTTGCAAGCTAGATCCCTTTTAAAACTTTTAAATATTTTAAGTTGTAAGTATATCTCCTAGATAATAGAGAAAAAAAATTCACTCTATAATATAAGGTCAAATAAACCACAAAATAGAATCAAATTCATATGAGAAATGTAACGACAAGATTACAAAAATTTAAAAGTAATATAAAGACTTTGTATATTATATATATAAGATAGATTACTGTAGCATTATAGAAAAGATCTTAATCGTAAAGTCTATTTTTTAATTTGAGATAGAGTTTTGTTTAAAAAAGAAAATTACACTGCCAAAAGAGGTTAGAGGAAGGGAAATAATCAACAGCATTTCGCCCTTTAACTAATTTAGGGATGTTATACATTGACTACAAATTTTTAAAAATAAAAATAAGGTATAAAAAATAATTTTAGCTATGACCAAAAAGAAAAACAAAAAAGTAAGAACATCAGAGATGAAAATACTACAAATAATTGAAAATAAAATATCAGTACTCAAAATTAAAAGAAAGAAAATAAAATAACAATGAGCAATAGATCAGAAAACATGTAAATCAGAATTTATTAAGCAACAACTTCATGAAAATTTGTATTGTGAGCCTCTGTTGTCAAGGTACCACATACTCTTATGAGTCCTTTTGTGAGAGCAAGCCTACAAAATCATCAAACATTAAATTTAGGAACCTAAACAAGTTTAGGTCCCTTCTTATGAATAGAAGAATACATTGTATGTGTGTTCTGCTATTAATCATGAAATTTGGGTGTTTACACCCAATGTGTTCTCTAGTGAACAGTGCAAGTGTGTAAAATGTGTCAAAGCATGCCACATGAAAAACATCTAACATCAGGAAAAGGGTTTACTATTATGTTCGTGTTATAGTGCCTCTTCCTAGGTTTCAAAACTTTTGGCTTTGGATTAGGCATGGGTGTAACCCTATTAACCTCAAGTGCTTTTAATTTAGCTTTAAATATCAAGTTAACACTTTCTAAAAAAGCATTATCAAACTTTAAATAGTGCTCCCTTCTTTTAGATTCATCAATATATTCTTTAAAATCAATTTCAGGTGAGGTATGGGATGCCTTCAATGATTCATGCTCAACGACCAACTCATAATAATTTTTATTTAACTCATCAAACTCATCAAGTAATCACATGTGATTCTATCAATTTGGGTGTGATCTTTAACTAAAATATCATACTCTTTTTGCAAATTTAAAAATTCCAATTTAAGGCTACCATACTATTTCTTAAGTTTCTTATATGATGCATGAATTTTCTCACAAACTTTAAGTAATTATTCGTAGCTTAGTTCACATACCTCTTCTAGTTTAGACTAACGAGGTTGATCGTACACCATCAAGCACAAGTTTGTAGTCTCCTCAGCTTTAGTCATAGAGGAATTAAATGCAGAATTCACCTAGAACATCTTTTGGAATCTCTTCTTATCTTTCCTAAACTTGGGTTTCTCCTTACCCTTCTCCTTGCTTGGGTGAGTCTTAAGCGTAAGGAATTCAGCTCATACATGTCTCGGCTTCCTGTATTCAAATCAAACCATTTCAGAAAAAACTTTAGAATTTTTGTTATCCTTACCATTATTCCATTTCTGATGGTGCTTGTGATTTTCCTTTGAAAGCATTTAATTGCCTATTTATTAAGGAAACATCTTCACTTTCAGACGAAAAAGAATTAGTATCCATATCGTTAGCTTTCAGCACCACAGTTTTTCCCTTCTTTTTCTCACATGTATCAATTTGTCTTTGGTTCACCTCTTGCTCATAAGCAATGAGTTATCCAACTAAGTTATCAAAAGAATAAGTATTTAAATCCTTAGATTCAATTATTGCAGTGATCTTAGCATCAAAGGAAGAAGGCAAGCATCTCAAAATTTTATTCACTCTTTCATAGTTAGTTAGCTCCTTCCTAAAGCATGCAATGAGGTGAAAATTTGAGTAAACCTAGTATACATATCAGAAATCGATTCAGTAGGTTTCATACGAAAGAGTTCATAGTCATGCAATAAAATATTGAATCTTGATTATTTAACATTGTTGGTTTCTTCGTAAGAAATACACAATCTATCTCAAATTTGTTTACCAGTATCACAAGTTGAAACTCGCATCTAATCTTTCAATTTCAAAGAACAAAAATAATAATTCAAACATTTTGCATTCTGTTGAGCTAAATCCCTATCCTCAAGAGTCCATTTAATGAAAAGAAGTTCAGTATTAATGCCATTAATTTTATGAGACGGAGGTGAATAACCTTATTTAGCAACCATCCACATGCGATAGTCAATCGATTGTAAAAATTTAAATATGCAAGTTTTCCAAATATCAAAAAGAATATTGTAAAACAAAGGTGATTGAATAATATAATACCCTTCTGCATTATTATGATTACCAAAGTTAGCTATTGATCGAAATTCAAAAGTTTTCAAAAACTCATTTTTAAGAATATTGCTCTTGTATCACTTGAAAGTTCATTAGGGATGTTAAGCTCTTATGAACTAGTCCCAAAGCTAACTAAGAGGGGGGGGGGAATTGGTATTTAAAAATTTCTCCAAACAAAATCACAAACATAGCCAAATAATCACCACGGAAATTAAGGTGCAGAAAATAAAAGTAGAAGTACAATAAGAAAAAACACACCATATTTTATAGCAGTTCGGTTAACTTGACCTACATTCACTCCCTATAGCTTCTCCTCCAGCTATTGCACTAAACTCAGTGTCTCTTTTTTTGCCCCCACAGCAAGGTGGAGAAGCCTGTACAAAAACTCCTATCCACCGACCCCTGTAAGACAGAGAACCCAACTCCTTTTGCTTCCTCTTAAAACAGGCAAAGAAACCAACTCCTTTAGCTTCTCCTAAAGCAGGCAGAGAACCCAACTCCTTTTGTTTCCTACTAAAGTAAGCAGAGAATCTCAATTTGTTGTTGAAGTTTAGCTCTCTAGAATAGCTAAAAAACTAGGGACAACGGCCAGAGAAGATAATGTGAATCCTTACTTGGAGCAACCTTTATGAAACCCCTCATAAACTCCTGCTCATAAGATCCTCTCTCTCTCTCTCCCTTGCTCTCCCTCTCCTCTTGGCTCTATCAGGTTAGGATAGAAGCAAAGGATCTTTTTTTTTGAGAAAACAATAGATCTTCTAAATAACGGCACCAAATTAGCCCTAATTAGAAACTAATCATCAAATATCATCCTGGATGATAGTATATCATCATGTATAATTAGTTTAACTGAACGAATACCGTCTAGACCTTCACCCTGGATGGATGTTTGGACAATGGAAAAATAAATAACTCGTTAAGGATGATCTCACAATCATCGGGGTTAATTAGTATAAAATGACCATTTTCATCCAGAACATCGACCTAAATGGATGTTTAGGCGATGAAAAAATAATTTGATCGTTCAGGCTGATCTCATGATTATCCTGGTTGAATAGTTCAATTTAATTCATATCATCCAAACATAAAAGATACCTAAATAGATATGGCAGCTGATTTTTTCTGATTTGAGCCAATTATCCTGGCCGATGATAAAATTATCCTAGACGATGAATTAATTGCTGCTGCCTTAATCAGGATGACCTAATTATGGTTTCTATTTTTAACTAATCGTCCATGATAATTTTTGGGATCGTCTTGGACTATGTGATCAAAATAGAAAACACTAATCAAACAGACTGAAAATTTTTCCCCAATTATGCGTGTGCAAGGTTACTTAGTTTTAGGACCCATAATGTTACAATGGACTCAAGAAAGGATAAAAGACACTTGACGTGCATTACAAATTTAATTAGTTCTAAATTACCCAATATTGAACTAGTTCGATTTATATTTTTATCTTGGTGACCTTAAATGTTAATAAGCAAGGAAGTCATATAAAAATAGAAATATTTGCTACAATCAAAATTATATTCCTTGAAATCATATTCACAACATTGTTACCTTTTTGTTGTTGTCAAAAGGGGGAGTAATATTATTTGGTGTTTGATGTGTGTTTGATGTGTTTTGATGTTTTTTATGTTTGATGTGTTTTGATGTTTTTGTGCTTGGTGTTTAGAGTTTTTAGGGTTTTTTTTTGTGTTTTTGTTGTTTTGAGGTTTTTGTGCTTGGCGTTTAGAGCTTTTAGGGTTTTCGTGTTTTTGTCATTTTATTTGTGTTTTTTCCATTGATGAAAAATAAAAAAAATGTGTGTTCTTCAAGGAATTCCTATATATTCAATTGTTTATTCTTTTAGGGGGAGCTAAGGAGGAATTTAAGATAGTCAATTTTACTCAAACAATAATTATTTTTCCATTATAAAAAAGGGGGAGATTGTTGAGATAGTTGTAACTTAGTTTTTAGGTGAAACCCACAAAGGGGCCAACGTGTTGATTAAAAACAAAATTAGAAGGTCCTTAAAGAGACCTTGAGCTCACTACTACTCAAAAGAGCTATAAGGCTAAAAGTAAAAAAACCTATGAGCTCAATTTCACTACTACTCAAAAATGCAAAATAGCCTAAGTATAAACTACGGTGCACAAGCAAAGGCTCCCCAATAAAAGTGTAGTAAAGAAATAACGTTCAGCACGTGCTCACTGTCAAAAAAAATTAGAAGCTCACAAACCTTCACAAAAAGGAAACCTGCAAAAGAGAAAGCAAAGTAAAAGATATATCCAAAAGATTAATAAGCCCGAAAAGAGGTAGAGAACCACCAGTATATCATATACAAACCAAAGGACTCGCAAAAAATAAAAACCACCGAAGTCCTCCCAGAACAACAAGCCAGAGTACAAATAACCAAATGGAAATAGATAATGCCAACACAAAAGAAAATAGAATAACCCAACAAACTAGAAACAACCCAATATATAGTATTTGGGAGAGGTAGCTCCTGAGTAAAGCGACATTAGTAAAACAAAGCCAAAAACCTAGCACAGAAGAAACAAATGAGGTGGAGGACCAAACATCAATCCATAAGCCAAAGGAGAAGCAACACATACAATGAGGGGTAGGGCATATAGAGCTCAAGTTATAGATAATATCATAAGAATCACAAGGCAGAACCTTATGCCGCTCCATCCCACCAAAGAGCCCCAGCTAGCACCACCTCTCCCCAAAACAACTGACAAAGACAAATCAAAACCTATCAAGGAACCAGCACCCGAAAGCCAGCACCAACTCCAACCCATCAAAAAGCATAACACAACCTGCAAAGACAATCTAGCACAACAAGCCCAAATGGCCAGCAACCAGCTCGAAAATGGACAACAGCCTCATCCAGAACACCAACAAATTAATAACCCCGCAACCAAAAAACCTCAACACATTCCCACCAATCCCACTGACCAAATGGCCAAACAATAACCCATCAAAAAAAAAAAAACAACTCAAAGGCCCCACAACCAGCAAAAACTAGCACAACACAGTTTTGAGGAAGGAGAGCAACAAAAAGGCTATGCTTTAAACAAAAAAATATAATATTACTCAGAACACCTCGCATGGCTCCAACACAAGCATTCCAAAACATTAAAACCCAAGGAAAAAAGCAAGTTAAAAAGGATCACAACAAATAAGGGAACCATAGCCAAGACAGTAGCCAGGGTATATAGAAAAACATGCACCCCAACAAACGGCCAGGGAATAACCCAGAAGGAATAAGAGCACCCCTACCACAGCTTAGCTGACCAAACCAAGGCCCTAGGATATTGAATAGGAAGTAGTCGAATGGCTAGTAGGTATGGCATGAACCAACAAAAGGGCACCAAATATAGAACCACTAGTAAATAAAGCAGCAAAATGATATAGAGAATAAGACCCAACCCAACAAAGAGGAGAAGAAAACCCACAGCAACATAGGAACAGATAAATATATTAAACCAATCAAGGGTCGAGAAGTAAATGAAACACAGGAGCCCTACGACACCCATCCAATAAAATAGGACTATAACGAAGTAGCAACAAAAGTAGCAAGATGGGAATAGAACAAAAAGGAGCCACCATAATCACCACAACCAAAACACGAAGCAACTAATTCTTAACATAAGCTAAACCAATTTGGTCCAGTCTAAGGAGGCCTTTAACATGAAAGGTAACTGAGAAAAAGCAAGCTCATTCATACCATTTAAATCACAACCTAAAGTGGTAATAGACTGAGCACATGCATTCCCATCCTACAAAATGACTAGAAAAGAGCAGTTCAGAGTGTTCAAGGTATCCCTAATGTCCATTCGAATGTAAAAAATAAGTAGAAGGGGAAATCTTATCCTCCTTATGATTAGTAAAATTGTAATCAAAATAAGAGCCCACCTCCAACACCACATTACTGATATGAAGGTTAGCATAGATATTTAAGCCGTGAAGCATGGCATAAGAAATAGGATAATTAACATCAACATTAGCAATTGGCCCAGGAAAACCCAACAAGTAGATGTCATTATGATCTCTAATGACACCACCACAGCTAACAATAGTGCCCAAATAAGCGCAAGCTACATTTAACATAAAAGAATTAGTGTTAGGCCTCACCTAATTAATGCTCCTAGAAACCCTTTGACAAAAGTTCACCTCCAAGTTTATGCCAAAGCTGGAGAAGGTATAAAAAAATTCTTAATAGACTATAAATTAGTAGAGAAAAGGGAAACCACCTTATCCTCAATTTTCTGGATAATTCTTTGATAATTCATATTAACCCCATTGAAATGAGAACCATTTCTCTCTAACCAAATGAACCAAAGGATAAGTATGGGAATAACATTTCTAACATGTCCTTTAGACTTGATAAACTAACAATCAAGAAAATTTTAAATAGAAATCCTAGCAGAAAAGAAATTGAGACGAAAAATATCCTCAAAATAAGTCCAAACTTTAACAGCCATGGGACCAGATATGAAAACATGATGCATATTGTCAACATGGTAACAACATTGACACTTAGAGTGAAAGATAAACCTCTAAGCCTCAAGTTCTCATTCATAGGAATAAATTTTATAAAAGTTTCCAAATAAAAATAGAAACTATAGAGGGGAAGGTTTTATGCCAAATCATTTTAGAAAACTTAGAAGACACTTTTTTAGCTCTAAAGAATGCCAAGCATCTTTAATACTAAATAAACCATCTTTAGTGAAAGTACAAAGTAATACATGCATGGAAGTAATGTTTAGAGAAATCTTTAAAATGATCTAAATAATAAAGTAAGGGAGAATAGAAGAAATTTTATGCAAGTCCCAACCATTATTAAAAAAGAAATAATTAACCTTCACATTAGAGTTGGAAAAGGAATTAAATAAAGAATCAATCGACAGACCATTCAACCAACGATCTTGCCAAAAGAAAATATTGCCATTACCCAAGACCCACACAAAAGCATGCTTAACATTCCATTTAATAGAACAGTGTGGCCAATACTAGAACTACATAAGGTGGGGTATTTACCACCACAATACTTTGCAAACATAAAATTGTCCTAGAGACTCATATTGGCCCTAAAGTTGTACCAAAGTTTGAAAGAAAAAGTAGAAGCCAAATCAAACATAGTTTTGCACCCTAAAGCCCCTTCTTGCAAAATCCCATAACATCTACCCCAAGACGACCATTGAATCTTAGCGTTGTTCTCAGAGCCTTTCAAAAAGAATTTATTAACAATTCTATCAATTCTATGACACATAATTTTAGTAAAGATATAGATCGAAATAGAGCAAAGAACCACACCGTAATACGGCCACCAAAACTAAGAAAATTAGAATCCCAATAAGATAAATTATTTTGCCCCACAACAATTAAGTCATCAAAGAAAAAAGACATCTTTCTCCCCTTATAAAGAGGAATACCTATTTATTTTAAAGGAAATAAACTTTGAGTAAAGCTAGTGACATTTTTAATAACTACAATACGATCAGAATGAATATACTATTAGCCGAGATAAAATAACACTTATTCTTATTAAAAGCCAAACCACTAACCGACTCAAACTGGTAAAAAAAACTCACAATCTTATTAATCCTATTCATTGAAGCATTCAAAAACACACTGAAATCATCAGTAAAATGTAAATGAGAGATTTTAATGCTACTTAAAGTTCTGAAGTAGAGACAAGGACATTTATTATAAAGATCGACAAAGCCCCTAAAAAGGTAATCTTCAGCAATAATAAAAAGTGCAGGGGAAATGGGATTCCCTTGCCTAAGCCATGAGAAGCCCTAAAAAACCATGGCTCTTGCCATTCTGAAAACTGGAATAAAAAGGGCTTTAATAGAAATCTTAATGATGGAGATAAATCTATAATCAAAACCAAATAAACTCTTGATGTTGTAAATAAAAGTCAAATTAGCATTGTCATAAGCCTTAGCAATATCTAATTTCATATTAATTTTACCACCTCTAACCTTAACATCCAAGTCTTGACAAAATTCCTACAACAAAAGAATATTGTCGGCAATAGCACGACCATTGATAAAATCCTTTGAAAAGGAGAAAGATGTTGCAAATCTAATTTCAGTGAATAGATTTTGATGATAGCAAACATTTCTATTTTTCAACGACTGTCTTGCCTAATAATATTTCAGGTCCACAAGATCAAATTGCAAATCGAACCAGCTCAAGGATTAGGTAAATTTGGACTGAGTCAGTTTGTAATGTACGACATGTGTCTCTTACCTTTTCTTGAGTCAATTGTTTTGCAAATTCAGGTCTATGAACTATGCTTTGATGATTGGAAAACACTCTTACTTGACTTGGACTGTCTTTTACTACTGAATTTTCAAGAATCAATGATTGGACGGAAAAATGGAGCCAGCTCAAGATGGGGTAGATTAGGGTTGAGTCAGTCTGTAATTTTATTTTTCTCTCTTGAGTCAATTGTAATCTTTGGTGTAACTAATGATAAGTAACCCTACACACACACACCTGAGAGACATAGAATTTCTATTTTTTCTTAAATCGGCCAGGATGATATTTTACATCGTCCTGGACGATTGGGCATAAAACATAAAATCTAATAAGTGGTTCTTAATTAAGGAAGCCGTCATTAGCCAATCATCCTGGATGATACATGTATCGGCCAGGACGATAATCTCAAAGTAGAAAGAAATTCATTCCATAAACAATTAAGGTATTTTATATTTTTTGGTAATCGGCCAGGACGATATTCACAATCATGCCTTAATTAATTAAATAAATCAAGGAAGTAATTAAGGATGATTGATACGATCATATCGTCCTGGGCGATCGCAGGATTTGCCAGGATGATCTATTCAAAAACCTTAGTTACTTCTAGATGATAAATATCGGCAAGCACAAATTCATGGCAATGTGCTGGACGATAGGGATCGGACAGCTTGAATTCAGAGCGATGCTCTGGATAATTTTCCTCTAATTTGAATTGATCGGCCTGGACGATCGTGAGATTTTCTTGGATGATCAAGCCAATTTTAAATCATCTAGTTTACATTCAGGGCGATGCTCTAACCGATCTTCTGAGATTTGTACTGATCGGCCAGGACGATATCCATATCGTCCTGGACGATATAGTCGGCAACTTGTAATTAATGAGCTCCTTTGAAGCTCTTCTATTTAAGAGCTCTTATTCAACATTTTTGAACAATCTTTTGGTGCTACCTTGACCTGAGAAGACCTTTAGGAGAGAGAGAGAGAGAGAGAGAGAGAGAGAGAGAGAGAGAGAGAGAGAGAGAGAGGGGGGTGTGAGGGGGGGCTTTTGTGAGGGGGAGCTTGTGAGGGGATTCACAAGAGTTGCTTCAAGGATCGCTCTACTTCTTCTTCGTCTAAAGTTTCTCGTCCGTGGAAGGGTCGGTAGAGGTAAGGATTTAGCATCTGATTGTGGTTCTCTGCCAGTTTTAGGAGGAAGCAAAAGGAGATAAGTTCTCTGCCTTGCCGAGGTGGCAAAAAGAGGTTCTTTGTAAAGGCTTCTCCGCCTATCTGTGGGGGCTAAAGGAGAGTCACAATTGTTGTGCAATACTCGGAGGGCACCTCCGGGGAGTGGAAGTAGGTCATTTTGACCGAACCACTATAAATTTTTGTGTTCTTATTTCTTGCTTCTGCACTTTAAATTTCGCATTTATTTTTCTTGTGGTGTGATTTTGGTTTATGATATTTTGCTTCTTTATGAAAAGAAAATTTTAAAATACCAATTCACCCCCCCTCTTGGTTAGCTTGGGCCAGTTCTATAGGGCTTAACATCCCTAACGATCTTTCAAATTGTAACTTTATGGGTCATGATGTTAAGTAGCATTGCACACACACACTTGAAGGAAAATTTCTAACTATTTTAGAGTTTTTTGTTTTCAAACTCATCATCTTGGATGATCTAAACATCATCTTGGATGATCAGTGAAAAACATAAACCCTAACTCGAGCATCCTAATTAAGGTTGCTGCTATTAAGCAAATCATCTTAGATGATATTATCATTGTTCGAGATCATAGGCTCAAATTAGAAAGAATTAGCTGCCAGATCTATTTAGGTATCTTTTATTTTTTGACATCATCTAGGATATCATCAAGGATGATGCATCCCAATTATACCTAAATTAATCTGGTATGTAAGGAAAGCAATTAAGGTTTGATTGGTCGATCATATCATCCTAGATGATTACTTCACAAACCTTATTTTTTCTTGGACAATAAAAAATTTTCCCAGTTCCATTCAAGGCGATGCTCCGGATAATATGTACTAAATTATACTAATAGATCGGGATAATCTTTAGATCAGCCTGGACGATAAAGTTATTTTTTCATCATCCAGACACCCATTCAGGGCAATGTTCTGGATGATATTCATCATTTTGTACTAATAAGCCCAAATGATCATAAGATCATACCGAACGATCTAGTTATTTTTTCATTATTCAGACATCCATCTAGGATGATGGTTTGGACGATCTTCAATGACTTGAACTAATTGTATAGGATGATAGCCTATCATCCTGGATGACCTAAACTAATGAACCTTCTAATCATCCTGACTATTCCAAATCATCTTAGCTTATGGTGTTAAAATTGAACTAATTATACAGGATGATCGGTCGATCGTCTTGAATGATCTTTGATGATTAGTTTCTAATTAGGTCTAATTTGGAGCCCTTATTTATAAAGCTCTCTTATTTTTCCAAGAATAGATATTTTAATACTGTCTTGACCGGAGAAAGCTAAGAGTAGAGGGATAGCAAGGGAGAGAGAGAGGATTTTGTGAGGAGGAGTTTGTGAGGGATTTCGCAAAGGTTTCTCCAAGCAAGGATTTGTGTCTTCTCTGATCATCATCCCTGGTCCCTTGGGGGTTCTAGAGAGGTCTATTTCAATAATTGATCGAGATTATATGTCTGCTTCAGGAGGAAGTAAAAGGAGTTGGGTTCTCTATCTATTTTAAGAGGAAGCAAAAGGAGTTGGGTTCTCTACCTCATCGTGGTTGGTGGAAACGGGTTTTTGTGCAGGCTTCTCTTCCTTTCTATGGGGGAAAAAGGAGTGACACTTATTTTAGTGCAATACTCATATGAGAGGCTCCAGGGAGTGGATGTGGGTCAAGTTAACCAAACAACTATAAAATATGGTGTGTTCTTTCTTATTTTACTTCTGCATTTAATTTTCGCACTTTAATTTCTATAGAGAATCTTGGTTTGGTTGTAATTGTGTTTTTGATTGAAGTAATTTTTTAAAATACCAATTCCCCTCCCCCCCCCCTCTTGGTTAGCCTGTTAGCCTAAGGAATAGTTCATAAGTGCTTAATATCCTTGTCGAAGTTTCGAGTGATATTAGAGCATGATTCATAAAAATGAGTTTTTGAAATTTTTTGAATTTTGATCAATGGCTAAATTTTGCTAATTATAATACTAGGGAAGGTTATTAAATTACACGACCACTTTTATTTGAGAATATTCCTCATGATTTTGGAAAACTTGCAAGTTTACATTTTTTCAATTAATTAACTATCGCACGTGGATCCTTCTTAAGGATGGTTATTCAACTCTGTCTCATAAAGTTAATGGAATTAATACTATATTTCCTTTTACTCAATGGACTCTTGAAGATAGGATTTTGCTCAACTGAATGCAAAATGCTTGAACTATTTTTTCTATTCTTTGAATTTAGAAGATTATATATATGTTTCGACTTGTACTATTGGTAAAGAAATTTAGGATAAATTATGTATTACTTATGAATGAACCAGTGTAGTTAAGAAATCTTGGTTGAATATTTTATTACATGACTATGAACGTTTTTATATGAAACCTACTGAATCAATTTCTTACATGTATACTAGGTTTACTCAAATTATCACCTCATTGCAAGCATTAGGAAGAGAGCTAACTAACTATGAAAGAGTGAATAAAATTTTGAGATGCTTGCCTTCTTTTTTTGATGCTAAGATCACTATAATTATTGAATCTAAGGATTTGAATACTTATTCAATTGATAAATTACTTGGGTCACTCATTGCTTACGTGCGAGGGGTAAACCAAAGACAGCTTGATGTAGGTGAGAAAAAGAAGGAGAAAACTATGGCGTTGAAGGCCAACAACACGGACAATGATTCTTTCAAGTATTAAAGTGATGATATTGCCTTAATCACTTGGCAATTCATAAGCTTTCTAAGAAAGAATCATAAGCACCATCAAGGTTAGGGTAGAAAAATTATAAAAGTCTTGAATGCAGGAAACCTGGATATGTCAAAGTTGATTTTCCGAAACTTAAGGATCACCCAAGAAAGGAGAAGGGTGAGGAGAAACCCAAG